>NC_052615.1:24903491-25203491 GCF_016545825.1 Eucalyptus grandis | reverse complement strand
TAGGCCCTTCCATAAGGATTGCCTCAAAATCTGCTCAATATCATCTAGAACTAATCTAGGAAGAATGAAGACATTCACCCAATAGGCTTGAATGGAATGGAGCACTGACCAGATCAGTTGTAGGCAACCCACAAATGAGAGAAAATGTTGTGTCCAAGATTGCACCTTTGAAATGATGAGATTAACTAGTGTAGCACAATCAACTTTACGAAGTCTAGAAGAAAGAACAGGAATCCCCGGATATCGGAAAGGCATGGATCCCTCTTGAAAGCCAAATAGGAGATGAAATCGTTGTGAGATTCAGGGGAGACCCCTGAGAAATAAATCTCACTCTTATGTAGATTCGGTTGGAGGCCAGATCATGCAGAAAAACTATCCAACCTTGCCTTGAGAAGAGAAAGGGCTGGCATAGACACCTCTACAAACAGCAGCACATCATCCGCAAAAAACAAATGAGTAAGTCTAATCGGCTTGCATTTCCAAAAAAATTGGAACGATGGTTGACTGGTTTGCTTAATGAGGATGCCTGTAAAAACTTCCATGACAAACATGAAGAGGTAGGGTGACATGGGATCTCCTTGTATAATGCCTCTACCATCTCCTTGTCTAATGCCTCTACCATTAGGGAAGAATCCATGGAGTTCGCTATTAAGGGAGACTGAGAAATGAGGCGATCGAACACAGCTCATAATAAGGTTAATAAAGTGGAAGGGAAAGCGAAAAGCTTGAAGCATTACCTCAAGAAAATCCCAATTGAGAGTATCATAAGCTTTACGGAAATCAACTTTGATGGCGCACCTAGGCTTATGTGGCTTGAGGTGGAACCCTGCAAAAAGCTCCTAAGCTATAAATATGTTGTCACTAATTCGTCTTCCTTTAACAAAGGCGTTTCGAGAAGTACTAATGATAGAAGGCATGACGGTAGCCATACGGTTGGCAATAATCTTTGTAATGCATTTGTATATTATGTTGCAACAAGCAATCGGCCTGAAGTTATTTACCATAGTAGCATTTGGGCATTTTAGCACAAGGGTGAGAATAGTGTTGTTAGATTCCTTAAGGAGCTTTCCAGTAGTGAAGAAATCACTAACTACACTAGTAATCGAAGGGCCAACAACATCCTAGCAATGCTTAAAGAATTCCACGCCAAAGCCATTGGGGCCTGGTGCTTTACCGGTTGAAATGGAGAATAAGGACTCATGAATTTCCGCATTAGAAATAGGTCTTGAGAGGTTAAGAACCCAGCTATCGTTGAGAACCCGAGGGATAACCGATGAAACATCCTGAACTAAAGGCAGATTAGGAAGAGGGGTGGAGGCCAAAAGGTCTCGGAAATGAGAGACCACAAGTTGTTGGACTTAAGGAGAGTCTTGAACTGTATTCCCTGCATCATCCCTTAGAGATAGGATTCTATTGAGGAGATGCCTTTTGTTTACCGAATAGTGGAAGAATTTGGTGTTAAGATTACCCTCTTCAAGCCATTTAACCTGAGACTTCGCTTGTAGAAGCTTTCTTCTGTAGATGTAGGTCCGAGAAAGAGTTGATGCATTCTCACTCACATGCTACAAGCTCCAAGTTAAATGGATCCAAATGGAAGTTTCTTGTCCCACAGTTAAAGCATTACAGGCCTCCATAGTTCTAGCAGAGATGTTTGAAAATGATTATTTGTTAAGGCTCTTGAGCTTAGCCTTAAGCAGCTTCAACTTAACATAAAGGGTGTACATGGCTGTACCCCTAATCGGCGAGTCCCAAGCTTGGCGGACTAATTGAGTAAAAGACGGATGTTGCATCCAAAAGTTAAAAAATTTGAAAGGCTTCTTCATCTTAGGAGTAGGGAAGATTCTAACCACCATTGGAGAGTGATTTGAAATGTCGGCCGGAAGAAACGAGGCTTCGGAAAAGGAAAATGCACTACTCCAGCCAAAATTGATAAGCACTCGATCAATTTTCCTCTGCTTGCAATTTTCACTAGAGGAGGTAGCCCAGGTAAATCTACAACTAGTATACCGGAGATCCTCAAGCTCTGCTTGAAGTAAGCAAGTTCCAAACTCATGATAAGACGGTAACCGGGTGGAGAGGCTGCCAACCCTATCAGAGGGAAACCTAATGGCATTAAAATCGTCCGAGACCAGCCAAGGAGAAGCATTACAAGAACCACTGGTCTAAATCAAGTCTTGCCATAGAGGATGCCTACGCACAAAGGTGTGCTCAGCATATACAACTAAAAGGTAAAAGCTTCACCAGAAGAGAGACATTTCAAATGCTCATGAATGACTTGATGGGAGGAAGAGAGGGAGGTAAACTCAATCGCTTTAGGATTCCATCCAATCAAGATCCTCCCTTTGTCAGAGTGCTCGTAGTTAGCAATCCAAACCCAACCGGGCACAAGGCCGTGAGATAACGAAGGAAATAGAATGGGAGAGTTCGTTTCCAAAATGCCCAAACAACTTAAGCTATTGACTCTAATGAGGTTACGGATCTCGGCTTTGTTTAACAGAGCACCCAATCCTCTTATATTCCAAGTAGCAATATACATATTTATAAGATGGCGGGGACTTACTTTTTACCTCGCTTTTTCTTCGAGGTAGTTTTCAGTTTGGGGCTACCCGAGCGTTACTATCAAAGGAGGTTGGATGTACTTCACTTGGCTGATGGACAAGGGATGGCGGTCGAACCTGTTCAGCGGGGGGAGACGGATTCAACGAAACCGAGGAAGCAGCAAGCAACCTATCTTCTTCAAATTCGAATCCAGCAACAGAGGCCTCAACATCCGAATCATCCTTAGAAATAGAGGAGGTAACCACCTGCATGCGGGGGACGTTAAAGTTCATCGACAATGAGGGTCTAGCCTCTTGCAGTCTAGGAATAACACCCTTAGTAGGAATAACTGGGTTCTGAGGAGGATCAATAGTGGAGACAGGCAAAGAAGCACCAGCACGGGTGCCTTATTTTCCCCGAACCACCTTCCACCCTTCATCTACTCGAGTTCACTGAGCATGATCAGCAGGCCGAGATACGTCACCAGCAGGGTTGGCTGGGTTGGAAGAATTAGCACCAGATGTACCAAGAGGACGGGCAGGTATTTCAGGGCCACAAACATGACCAAATGAGCAGCAAACAGGGCATACAACAGGCTTCCATTCATATAGAACGTCCACTCAGTGAGTGGTTCCTTCTATACCAATTGGTATAGACTCTGGTAAGGTATGTTTAGCATTGATCTCAACACAAACATGCACATAATATAGGGTGCGACCATGTTTCGTGTGCTGATCCACATATAAAGGGCAACCGATAGCACTAGCAATAGTGTTAATTCCCAAGGCAGACCAAAGAGCAATCAGAACGCTCCTGAGCCGAACCCACATCGGGACCGTTTTGTGGCTATTCCTCTTAAGTTCTAGCAATGGGTGCCACTATTGCAGAATGAGAGACACCTTTGCCATAGTGAGAGGCCCACCATCAAGGACCTTCCTCCGAAATTCGGGGTCCGGTAAATGAAAGAAATAAAATCCATCATCATTCGCCTAGACTTCCGTAGTTGGGACCCCAAACGTTCTTCATAGCAATTTCAGTCATCTTGAATGGCAACCTTTTGCCTACATAATAACCCATAAGGCATTCATTCTATTTAGGATCACAACCTTCAAGGACTTCAAATGGAATCTAGGCAAATCGCTCACCATCAACCACATCCAGAGGCACAAAAGTGAGGTCATATTCCTTGGTAGCAGCCTTAGCTATATTTGCCCAAGAAAGAGCTTGTGCCTTGGTGGCCTCAAGATCTAACGAGGCAGCACGCCCTCTAGAAGGCTTGCGCATCCTTGCAAGTTTAGTGTCAGGTTTACTAGAGGTACCAACAACAATAGAAACAGTAGGTGGATGGGCTCGAGTGGGAGGAGATTGGGCAGGGGAGGCAGTAGCCTTGCCCTTGTCCATAGGAGGATGAGACTCCTATCACGGCTATGGCCCCTGGACCGATCTTGCTGGGCCTTCCCTAAAGTAACGAGTTCACGAGTGGATGTATCCATCCGCTCGAATAGCCCAGCATAGTAGAAAGGAACCCAGAAAACCCTATGTATTGAAGAACATTAATACCCGGGGAAGGCAAGCTTGGCAAGATGCTTTGATGGAGTCCAAGGGTGGACGAGGGAGAGAAAACCCACCAAGACCCAGCACCCAACACCAGCAGAAGAGCTTGCACTAGCATAATCAAAGTCGCGAAAACCAGAAGAAAAGGGGGCTCCGATTGAAAGGGCACCGAACATCAATGAGGAGGAGATAGCCAAAAACCTTCCGATTATTTCAAAAGTTTCATAAGCCTTCATGGAAATGGGAATGTCATCTTTTAGAGTAACCTTAGAAATTGCAAGTCAATCCAGTAATTAACATCATCAAATAATTAGGTGCACAGGGCTAAGAATGTATCACCCTATCAACCTATGAAAATCTAATCACACAGTGATGCCAAAAACAATCATCTTACTTTGTCTTTTGTGTTTGTATGTGGAACACGTGCATCACTCGCCAATGCACAAAGAGGAGTAGCAGCTAATCTTCCAACAACCTAACCATTCTTCAATACAAACCCTGAAGCCATGGGGTCCAACTACTAGAAGCCGTCTCTATTGCCATGTTGTTTGCTAAAGTTGCATCATCCACCAAGTACGGTACTATATATTTTGCATGTTAGAGAGAGAGATCTGGAGACAGCTCCCGAGGTGTCGTGACCTCCCGACACGTCTAGAGAAAGATAGATTTAGACATAATGCCAACAATGGACCGACGATTCTCTAATGGCTCAAGTTCTTCCTAACCCTTACCTCACGCATCACTAGAATTTCCAATGTTTTAGTGCAATGTTTTAGCCTATTAACACTAACTGGAAGTTAAGTGAGATATAAGAAAATATTCCTCTTTCTACACAACTAGATATTCTAAGATTGATAACTTGATTACACTAATTATCTACCTAGTGCCCTTTCAATAACTTAGCTAGATTGGTTTGGTACCTAAGATATTCATGCAATCTTTTAACTATTTTAGTACCCTATACCACTAAACGATATCCATCCACGAGAGCAAAATCAAGAGCAAATAAACAATCACAATCGATACAATAAAGTAAAGTAAAAAGAAGTAAACCTAATAAAGTATCAAGCAAAGGATCATCATTAAGCCCCTCTTACAGCGATCCTCATGAGCTAAATTCAAGTTGAATCCAATTCCTTGTCTAGACAATCAATCTACTAAAACTAAACTCTATCAAAGTTACTAATTTCTTTAAACTATATGTATGCTAACTAAATGAAACTAAGCCAAATCTAGTGCTAAAAATTAACAACCTAGTCAAGGCCTTTATTTCTAACCTCTTTTTTTTTTTTTAATTTCAATTTTGTTTCAAATTTTTATTTTTCAAATTATTATTATTATTTATTAATTTGGATAGAAGGGGACGCGGATTGTGCCCTTGGGCCCAGTTCGTGTATGAGTCAAACTTATACTTTCGAGGTCGAGGCCGTAAAAGTCCTTTGGGCTATATATCTATCTAGATTCTTCCCCTAAAAAAATCAAATTGGGCTCAACTCGTCGAATTAAGCCCAAATTCCCTAAAAGAACTCATCAAATCCGAATTACTTGAACCAAATTCAGCCCAATCGTTTCTTGTCAAGTTCAAGACCCGAAACACTAAAATTATGAATGGATATTCACCAAACAGTACAATTCAAAGACTCACGCCTACGGCCATCATCTGTCACCATCAACTCGATCCACAATAATCGCAACAGTAAAGGAATTGGATAGAACATAAGAATGGAGAAACAAACTGAAACGAATGCTTCAATAGATTGACACTCCAGTCATTAACTCGAATCCTTTTACTTGCCATTGATCCCCATCCATCACCTCGGAGACAAACGTACTCGGGAATAGAACAAGAATAGGTGTGGCTAGGGGTGAGCGGTTCCAAGTTTCGGGTCGGTTTCGTTTGGAATCTGGAACCTACCCTCGGGTACAGGTTCCAAAAAATTTGGAACCTGAAACTTACCTGTCAAAACAAAGAACCTGGAACCTACCCTATCACAGGTTCTAGGGTTGGTTCCAGGTTCCAATAGGTTCTTTTTTCATTTTTTCATTTTCAGATTTGAACTATAACGTACGCACATAAAAGAAATGTGGAGTAGTTTGAAGCAAGAATGATACCAAAATGAAACCATCAAATTGAGAATACATCAATTAAAAAGGGTATTTATTATGCAGAATGAAACCTTGGCATTATAAGCTGTTGCTTTGATGCCAAAGTCACACAAGAATTTGGCAATTGTCAAAGTTTCTTTCCTCGTAGGGACATAAATAATAGTAGGTCCATGATCCAATGGCTCTTGCTGAAGCTTCAGCCTTTCCTCCAGTTCCATTAGTGAATCAGACATCTCAAAAGAACCGCATACCTCCTGGCTTAGATTAAGAGATTCTCCACGTAATTCTCCACAAGGAACTGCAAGGGCCAATTGAATAGCACATCAAATTACAGGATGAATAAGTTCTAGCACAATTTTCGGACAATTTCCATTTTATGAGTAAGTTTTCATAAAGTCCCTTGCTCCACATCCTACAAGCATATATAAATAGCAATGGTAGAAACATCATGCCATAATCAAAATTCTGAAGATATTCCTCTTTAATAAGAAGTTATACCATCCCAATCATCCACACCCGGAAGGTGTCCATTTCATCTTCTAAGTATTCAGGTCTAAGATGGTTAATCACCTGCCGACAAATTAGGTAGTGCACGGAGAAAGATCGGATCAGAAGAAAAGGGTGCCCTTATTCATTACTATCAATACTCTGCATACATTAAAGAATTACACAGAGTGACCAGCATGCGGTTTTGGTGTTGCAACTTGTGCTGATGCAAAACTAAAATAGAATCATGTATCCCCTTCATTGTTCAAGTTCATCTTGCCAATAACAAAAGAAACTTCAAGAATAGATAGAAGGCTTTAATAGAGGGAAGCTAACTTCAGGGTGTTCATTGGGATCAAAAACCATATTGTGGCAAGTAGGGTTGCAGGGATAAGCGCAATCAATCTAGCATTTACAAGATTTCATTCAAAACCCATAACAACCAAGTCATTTATGTAACCTTTCACCTGGACAAGCAATGGCATTTCCAATCATGATGAATCTGATAATACTTATATCATTGTAGATATTCCAGGATCTGTCCATTTACCTTCATCATATCATTCAATATGAGATGGGAGAGCACAAGAACAACATTCTTCCTAACAGATAGAGAAGGATCCCGTAATCGCTCTCTCTAGCAGTGAAAATGTGTTCTGTCTCTGCAAGATCAACGGGAGTTTAGTGGTTGCGAAGGATGTAGATCATAAATAGAGTGTGCATATAATAATATAGACATTTACCATGTTATGCAAGAGCGACCATCACCAGCAGATCAAAGTACTGGAGTAAAGTTGAAACATGTTTGAGTAAAAGATTCGAAACACAGCACCAAAATGTTCTAATTTACTTCAGCAAAACATCAATTTGGTCCTTCAAGTTTCTTCAGCTTCAAATCTACACTAGCCAGCCACTTTCAACATGGTGAATATTCACTCCAAAACTAATATGTATTTCCATGAGGTTACGAGTTGTTCACAGCAGAATCGGCGTTGTCGAGGCTTCTGGCGCAAGCAGCGATGGTGGGTCGCGAGCGGAGATAGCAGAATCGCATCGTCAGGGCTTCTAGCGCGAGCAAAGGTGGTGGGTCGTGAGCGGAGACAGCAGAATTGGCGTCATCAGGGCTTCTGGTGCGAGCAACGGCGGTGGGTCCGCTCGTCGCGAGCGGAGACAGCAGAATCGGCGTTGTCGGGGCTTCTGGCATGAGCAGCGGTGGTGGGTCGCGAGCGGAGATGAGCTCGACTCGGATCTGCTTGCGTCAAGTAGTCGGCGACAGGCGTCGAGGCAGAGCACGGCAACAACAGGCAGAGGCAGAGCACGGCAGCGACGGGCGTCCAGCGGTGAGGATTCGCGCAAGCAACGTCAGCAACTGGCATCTAGTGGCATTCGGCGGCGATGACCTTGAGGGCGAGCGGTGTCCGGCGGTGAGACTCAGAGCGGCGTCTGGCGAGACTCTAAAAAACTGAAAGTGAAAGGGTCGGGAGTCTCGAGAGTCTCGGGGGAGGGGGGTTCCTTTTGGAACCCTAACCGGTTCCGAAACCGGTTCCACGACCGGTTCCGGTTCTCGGAAAAATGGAACCGGGAACTAGAACCGGTCCTTTAAGAACCGGGAACCGCGCTCATCCCTAGGTGTGGCGGTCTCGGTCAATGCGTAAAATTCTACTAAATCACGCTTAATGACCAACCAATCAATCAATAATATGCAGACTATACTTCGGAGTCATTTTATCAAACATGTTACGTGCACTAGGCGGAGAAGTGAAACAGAGCGCAATGACTTCGGATTAGAGATCAGGTTCAAATTAAATCATTCCAAGCACGCAATCATCAATAATGAATACGAATTTGAACCGATTCTATTCTAATCTAGAACATGTCATTTCGGTTACTTTTATTCATCAAAACAGAGTATAGTAGGGAAGGGCAGTTACTGGTCGAGTTCGCACGAGAAGGATCTGAAAAACTCAGCTGGTAATGAAGTTTCAGACAAACACGAATTGCTTCAAGTCTTCACGGCCAAAAACACATTGACAATGAAGAGGTAGCAAAGGATTCGGAAGAAATCTTAATACCATCGAGTGATTTCAACCGGTGCCTTTTGTTCTAGTCCTCTTTCAGTACGTACGTTAGTCGATGGCCGGTGATGGTAAACCGATGGCGATTACTGGCGGATGAGGATGACCGAAGAAAAAGAAATTCAAAAGAAGTGCGCTAAGAGAGTGCGAGCTTTTTCCTCTTTTCCGATCGTCCTTGCCCGTGTGGTTTCTCACAAGGGTGCATGCGTGCCTCAAAAATGGTTTTCTCTCCGATCAGTGTTTTTCCGAGAATGATGACCGATGATGGCCAGAGGAGGCGAGCACCGTCCGACGGCCAGGGAGGAAGGCGACGTCCAAAGGTGGCGGGGAAGAATACACAAGCTTCTCGAACGGAGCTTCTCTTCCAGAGCAAATTTTCTATTCCTCTCGTGGGATCAACGAATTTGGACATGGGCCGTCCGAACTGATCCGGGCTGAAGCTTACATGTTTGGCGAATGGAACAAAACTCCTCTTGTGGGCTATATAGAACATAGATCAAGACCAAATTAGCCCCTTTTTTTTTTTTTTTTTTAAATTGTTGTTGCGTATTATTTGTATACCTATTTATTCTTCGGTTCTTCTTGCTATTTGTTTGCCATAAGATTGTAGGGGAGGAAGCTCGGTAAAGATAGTGATTTCCGTAGTCCTCAGTATTACATTCAACATGATTATTTATTTATCGTACATCCAACATGGTTAATCATTCATATATAAAGCTTAGAAAAATGTTTCCATTCTGTACTATGTCTTGGCTCACCATATACGATGCAATTAAAATAGGATTAATACTCTAAAGAATTTCAAATTAATACTTTATAACATATTTGTCCCATATTATATTTTCATCTCTCGAACTAATTTCTCATGACACATTTATCCCAAATCGGTAACTTGACCCAAATCTAGCATCCTTTAGCAGTTTAGGATCTAATGTTGATGGTAAATTTCCAATTTTGGGATTTATTGAGAGACAAAATTAGTTTGAAATAAATGTGTCGTGAATTTTTTATGAGACTAAAATTAATTTGGATAAATGTGTCAAGAGGATAAAGGTCTCGGATTTTTAATGGCATAAACCTCCAAAAAAAAAAATAGAACAATTAATTCCAAGTTAACATCAATGTTACAAGAAATTAAAAATATTCCAGTTCCTTGGTATTTCATATATCTATATGCCTGTGCAAGTTCTCAAGTGAATTATTAACTTTGGAATTTGAGTACCTGAAATAATTATCAAAAGAATGGAACTTTCTAAACCACAGGGACATCACATCCTAATCTAGCTTAAATACTTTACCGATGCTTATCAGTTTCTATTTCAGAGAGGATAGGTGGGGAAAAATGACAGTAAAAATGCCACAATTTTTCAGTGCTTAATTTAAGGCTATGAGTGATCATTTGAGTGTCATATCGGAGGAAAAATAATCACTTAAATGCCTCTCGAGATAAATTTCGACAATTCATCTTAGGTGGCTTGTTTAGTAAAATTTTTATTCATGCATGGCTTTTCACATAAATAAGAAATCCAACCGGGAAAAAATTTTCATCCAACGGGCAATACGAACAAAACGACAAGGCTTCTCTCTCTCCCCCAAAAAAAAAAAAAAAAAACTCTTCTCTATTATCTTCGCGACGTGCAACCAAGAACTGAATCAAAATGAATACACTGCAATAACCAAACAAATGAAGCGGAAGATCACGAATTTGGGACAGAAAATTGGAAGAAGAGTTTGGTTTTACGTAAAAAGAGGGGTGGATCTGAAGAAGTCAAAGAAATTGGGAGGTTGTTTCAGTCATGTTTTGGAAGAGGAGAATAATTACATGTTGGAGGTTTGTTTTGGACAAACACAGTTTCGTGTTTGCATAAGCGATGAGCAAAAGGGCAAAAGAAAAATAGTAACACTGAAAAGAAAATCCGAGTGTTCTTGCGTTTGTGTACGCATGCGGTGAGGAGAACATAGAGCAAACGCAATGGAGAAATAGAGCTCTGTTTTCTCAACAGAGAACAGAGCCCTCTTTCTCACCTCTCGTTTGTCTTCATGATGCTCTGATTCTCCTGCGCTACAGCTCAGGATGATGAAACCCGAAGAATGGGTGAAGAAGGGACCGGTTCTTCTTAGCTTGGAGGAGGAAGAGGAGGCCTTGTAGTGAAGATGAGGACATGATGGAGGATTGAAGATAGGGCCTTGTAGTGAAATCGTATGGTGGACAAATTTTCAACATTTCTAAACTGTGTTCTTCTTAGTGCACGATTTGATAAGATGATTTTGCCCCAGTTTGACAAATAAGGATTAGGGTTTTTCAACAACACTTTGACTTTGGCCCAATTCCTTAATTTGGGGCAAACAATCTCTAAAGGACGTCGGTCAGAGATATACTTCTGACTTTATCATGCCGGCAAGCCACATTGGAGTTTATATAATAAAATACTGCCATGTAGATTTTTCCAACAACCTAAATCGTCGATAGAACTAAAGTTGTTTTTTTTTTAAACAAGAGTGGCACTTTGAGTAATCATTCCAAAAATTTTAGCATTGAAGTAAGCACTGTTCGAGAGTTATAGTGCTTATAGTATCATTTTCCCACATTAATGAGTAAAGACATTGAAAATTGCATTTCAAGGTGCTACTATTAAGGTGCTCTAAAAACTTTGAACTCATTAAGTGCAGGTATCTACTAATGATGTGAAGTTCTTCACCAGTTCCACGAACAAAGAAACAAGCCTGGTATGTTAGAATAGTTAACAAAAGCACATTGGAGAAGTAACTTAGATTCCTAATGAATTGAGTGACAAGGATCAAAGAATTTAGGAGTACGACTCACTACTGGGTTTTCGAATAACACAGCAATTTGAAATTTCTCAGATAGGTAGTTGGTGTCTATGGCAATCGAAAGAAGCATGGAAACAAACCTCCTCTATTGTCCACTTACTAAAAAATAAATACACAAATGGAAAGCATACATAACTTTATTCTTTTCTTTCATCCTTGTTTTCTTTTCCTTTTTTACTGCATTTACTTGGAAATGAAGTGTCATCATTTGAAAAAGAAGAGACTGAATTTTCTTTTCTGTGGGTCCACAAATTTTTCACTTTCAATTTTTCACTTTCCATAAGAAATTATAAATGTGACATAATATGATACCGTCCTATCACAACTCCCCTTTTCTTTTATCATTTGCACTTCCTTTCATCAAACATAAATTTCAATTCAGGTGAAAGAGTCTAAAGTAACGTGGCTCTCTTCGCTAATTAAGTAGTAGTACTTTATTCCTTTGCCGATAACAGCAAAAAGGACCACAACACCAAGAAGGTAGATCAGCAGATCTATCAATTATATTAGGTACAGTTGTAGCAAAAAAGAACTTAGCAAGCTCTATCAATTATATTAGGTACAGTTGTAGCAAAAAAGAACTTAGCAAGCTCTATAATTGATTTAATTCGTTGTTTCATGTCGGTAGTGTGGGAAAATATTCAATATGAACAATTGAGATTTTCGACTACTGAAGAAGGAAAAAATGACGTAGCTACCAAGTTACATCCGAAGTTCTCCAGAATATCTAGCAAGCTGGTTGGCGATGGGGAATTAGCGCAGCAATGTGCTGCAGACCGTTTGAAATACACGAATGTAGAAGTTTATTGCATCATCCTTAAAACCCGACGTTCCCCTATGAGGAAGCTAATCTTTTATTTCATGGAAATCATTCCCGTCACTAATTCCTACTTAAACATTTGCCAAAATATTGTTCCTCTTCTCTCTAGGCAGTCTTTCCTCAATGTCATGCTTGAAAAAATGAAGCCAGATTGAAGGAGCTTCAGTTGAGTTATGTCATCGTAGTTAAGGTCCTTAGTCTAGGCCCACAGCATTACCAGCGCAGGCAGTGTTCTAGGAAGAGACTTGCTGTTAAAAAGCTCACGACTGCAATCAAGTATTACTTCTAGGATCAAACTAGAAGTTGGGGATAAAGACATTATGAGTGTCACAACTTTCATATAGCGCTTACTTAAGGGTTATAACTTTTTTTTTCCTACCAATTAAGTGCCATAATTTCTATAAAAAAAAAACGTTTACTTGAGTGTCATTATGGTTAATCGATCACTTATATGCCAATTTTTTTTAAAAATGTTCACCCAAGTGCTGCAAATTTGATGTAGTGTAGCACTTGTGGTAAACAATTTTTAAAAGTTATGGTACTTAAGTGATCGATTGAAAATTTAAATGACACTCAAGTGATCAGGAAAAAAAAGAGTTATGGTACTGAAGTGAACGCTATATATAAGTTATGCAATTGAAATGATCAAAAAAAAAAGGAGAAGAGAGAATACCGTGTGGAAATTATGGCACTCATGACGTCCTTTTCTCGAGAAGTTGGAGAAATTTACACCATAGTGGCATGGCTTAACAAAGTGTCATGCTGCAAAGTGGAATCGCATTTTCTCGGCAGACTCAAAGTATTATACTTCAACCACATGTTTAAGAAAACAACCACAAGAAAGAGAATTTTATGTGCACGTCTCAAAAGCTGGCCAGTAGTACAATAAAGAAGAATACTATAAGACTTGTGAAAGGACAAAGGGGAATAAATTCTTCGAACAATATAAAGTAATTCGCCACATGTTTTCACCTCAATATCGAAAAGAAAGAAGACATAGCATGAAAATGTGCAATTCACTCATTGCAGAACTTTTTTTCACCGGAGGTCCTCCATCACAAAATTCGACAACGCCTCGACCAATCATGGTGCCCTGTGAGATTGGCAAGTTAAAATGATGGTAGACAGATAACTCTTAACCATGTACATGAGAAACTAGGTAACCGGCAACAGGACAAAGACAACAATAAGAATACATAGATTACAACATTATCTTTTATCCATTTATCACTTATTGAGCTAACTGTGTTGTCGATATACTGCATCAATGCAGTATGCTGGTTATGTTACCCAAGAATTACTGGAGTACAACATAGAACGGCACAGAATAATTACAAAGAGCTGACCATTGCAGCATCTAAACCCCATGTTTTTAGGTAAATACTGGCTACTAATATCTTTCATTTTTTAAGCTTTCAAAAGCATTAGTGTAGATTTTAAACGTACTTCAAGTTTTCCACGAGGATACTACCTTGAACTTTTTCACTACCTCAATAACTTAAAATAATAAATTTAATTTTAACTAAAATTGTTGTTAATAAGATGTGCAGTCATTACCAACGTCTTCTCTTTCCTAGCATATAAACTATTGAAACTAGAGATGATGAAAAATTACGTCCTGTCCTAACAGTTTAAGCCAGTTTAAGTCCAGGCTCTTTGATGGTGTCAACCCAATTTGCTCACTCGACTTACAGCTGTTGGATTTTCTCTTGCATCAAATGAAGGTTCACAAACTTCTCAATATGTTCAATTCCATGTCCAATTGAATTACTTTCTCCATTTCGACCAAAAAAAAAAAAAGAATTACTGTCTCCATCAACAAGAGGGAATGCATAATTAGAGACTTATAATGTGGTTAAGATCGACATTCAATGTCATTGCCTGAGAAAGCCTGACTATGTCGAAGCCATCGCTAAGTTCGTTCGCTCGTGTTCTGCACCTGTGATATCAAAATTGTTCTGGTAAAAGTGAACTCTAGGTACCAGGAGACAATATATCTCACCGAAACTGTCAACACCTTCTCACAAGCGACGTCAGTCTGAAAGGCAAGGAACATAACAGATTGTCACGGAGTCATCATATGTAAATCATCATGGATAACAAGCAATAGTCGACAAGTTGCCTGCTCTAGAAGTGGCATAGTCCACGGGTCCCGTGAGCCGCCTCCTATTTCTCTACATGGTAAGAGACAGGGGAAAGAGTAAACCAATAAAAATAAGTCCATTTTCTAATGAACTGAAAAAAGATTAATGATGGCGCCTATGTGGGAAGTCTAGACCAACATACACGAAAAAAAATAGAAAGTTAAGTTAAACAAAATAACCCATTGCCAATGCAGTTTGCCGTTAACAGATTATTCAGTTCTAAATACACATAATGTCACTGGGGTTCAAATAAGATACTAATTTGCCAAATTCCATTAACAGACATAATTGTAGCTAGTGTTCCATAGAGATAAGAAGTTTAGAACATCAGAAGAATAGTCTTACTAATTCAACTCTACATATAAATTCACAATGACGACCACTGTGTGACACGGATGAGGGCCTGGAAGCTCTCACCGGCAACCCACCAAGGGTCACTAGCCCTCACTGACAAAGCAAAGCAGCTTCGGTCTTGCCCAGCCTCCCTCCCTCTCTCTCTAATTTTTTTCGATAGATAGTCATTGAACTATCATAATTTTTTTTTAGATTTCTACTCGTTATGGTATATTAAGCAAACATTACAATAGAAAATATATGATTATGAGCTCCAAGTTTTGCCAATGGATCATACAAGTAGAGACGATCCTCAAATTGGGCGTCAACTAATTTTTACCTAAGTTCGTGCACCATAAAAGTTTGTATATGTAAATCTTCGAGCGGAAAATTTTTATGTATGTAAATCTTCCATCACAAGTAACATGGTGAGAATGCATGACTCACGACAAACTAGGACCATGAAGACTGAAAAGAGTAAAGGATTTTTCGGTCAAATAAAAAAAAAAAAAGAAAAGGAAACTACAGCTAAAAGTGGGCCCACAAATGTCATTACTTTAATAAATAAGTTCAATCAAATTCGATTCTTCAAGAAGAATGTTTGAATCATACATGTCCGATGGTCCAAATTTTGATGAAGAGTGGAAAGCAGTCCGTTAACTCAATTTCATGCTTATATAATTTATTTACCGTTATTATTTTTGTTTTGTACTTGTGCTCGTTCCTTCTGACAAGAGTTGGCCCACTTATTATTGTTTGTGTGTAAAAACAGGAAGTCCAAAACGCATACTGATTAGACTATTTGGAAACTATTCACTAAACTTGATAAATTTATTTCGATTTTATAAGAATAATTGAAGAACCACCATATGCATATAAATGTCTCCTTTCTATTACTCCTGGGAAGCTCAACTAAATTTCCTCTCCAGCATCCTTCGTTCACACTAGTCCTCTTAGAAAGCTCAAAGAAATTCCTCCCACTTGAACTCATTGCTTATATTGATAAGTTTACATGCAACTACCGCGTGTCCTGAGAATGAAAGAGAGACTGAGTATGCATCCTAAAGTATATGAGGCAGCAAAGTCAGGAGACTTTCATTCCCTGATGACAACAATTTCAGAAAATGGAGAGGATCTTTTCCACCAAACAACGCCAAAGGGGAACAATATTCTTCACGTTGCGGCTCAATACAAGCAGGTAAATTTCATCCGAGATATTCTGCAACATCAATCAAGATCGTCCCTTCTTTGGCAAGGTAACGACAGAGGAGACACTCCCTTACATGTTGCTGCTAAAGTGGGAAACGACCATGCGGTTCGAGTCTTCACGGATTTGGCAAAATCACTAGATCAACCTGATGCATGCAAAAAGCTACTTGAGAGACAGAATAAAAAGGAGGATACCTCGCTGCACTATGCAATTAGAGGAGGTCACGAGTCGGTGGTTGAGTTGCTGATTAAAGAAGATCCTCACCTATGTGATATTACTAATGTTGTTGGTGAGTACCCGCTTTATCTTGCAGCACATCGAAGCCTTCCAAATATCATTGAGCCGATTTTACAGGCTTCCTCGTCGCCATGCTCTCATAAGGGCCCTAAGGGACTGACAGCTCTACATGCCGCAGTGCACTCCTCACTAACAAGTAAGTATCACAAGATTATAAATCCAGTGATACATAAATTTCAACCGAAGTTCTCTCTCTAATGCAAGGCTTCTCTTTAGTGAGATTGCCGGTGGTATGGCCCCCATCTACACTAGTATCTTGTAAATATAATTAAAAAAAATTACGGCCACGCTTTTTTTCATTCTTTTGGCTTATACACTCCTTATCACAGTATTTTGACCATGCATTAATCTCTTTATTATTTATTTGATATTTGGTTAAACTCCCTCTTTTTCTTTCTTTGTTTTCTTTCCTCGCGGATTCCACTTCCTTTTTCATATCTTTCCATGCCTTTAGCGTCCCCCTCTATTCCTTTACTCCAGAGGGACATCACATTTAGGCTGCGTTTGGTAACGCTCTGAGAACAAGTGTTTCTATTCTTTTGTTCTCGGAAGTAAAAATAGAATAGAAACACATTTGGTAAATTTTTTGTTCTCGGGAACAGATTTGGAACAAAAACAAGAAACAAAAAAAAGTTGCTTCTTGTTCCCGAGAACAACTCAAGAAACAAAAATTAAGAATCAAGCTTTTTATTCTTTTATTTTCTTAATTTTCTTTATTTCTCTTTCTCTTCCTCTCTTCTTCCCTAGCCGGTCATTGGCCGGTGACAAGCCAGACGAGGCTTAGCGACCTCACTAGAGCCTCGCCAACCCCTGGCTAGGTTGCCCCAAGCTTGCCGGCCACCGGCAAGTTCCCCCCGAGCCTCGCTGTGGTCGCGAGGTTCCCCGAGCCTCACGATGGCCAAGCGAGGTCGGGGAACCTCGCCCGACCACGACAAGGCTTGGGGGACCTTGCCGGTGGTCAGCAAGGCTCCCCGAGGCCGGCCCTTGTCTAGCCGGTCGCCGGCTAGCAACCGGCTGAAGGAAGGAGAAGAAAAAGAAAAAGAGGAAAGAAAAAAAACAAAAAATTTGTAAGAAGATTAATAATAAATTAAAAGAAATTCTAAGTTACAAAAAAATTGAGGTTGTATCAAACATATTTCTTTCTCGGAACAGAAATTTTGTGTAATTACTAAAGACGTTCAAATGCTTAAAAGCTGTTCCCGGGAATAAAAATAGAAAAAAGTGTTTCTAAAAAAAATTGTTTCTCAAATCAGAAACGTTACTAAACGCATCCTTATTTATTTTTTATTACTTTTATATTGGTGAAAAAGGTCATGCTTTTCCCAAGGACATGCCTCTTGAACACTTCTGCGTGACCCACTTCTGCGTGAGGATTATGTTTTGAAAATATTCAAGTTGCTATTCCTGGTGCATTCTCTTTATTGTTATATTCATTGACAATTAAATAAGTTCCAACTCGTTCGTCTTCTCTTGGTTTGCGGACCAAAAGAAGAAGATTAGAGTTTGTACATAGTATCATAAGACAGAATATTTCTACATATTGTTCCCCGGGCACCACCGTCAACCACTATCACCATCATACCCCAACGTCTTCCCTTTTCTCTCTCATCCAGTTCCTGTTTTTTTTTTTTTTTTTTTTTGGTATTCTTCTTCTTTTTGTCATTTTCTCCTTATGATTAATTGCTTTTCAATTTACAATTGATGATAGGGCACATTGCAATATATTTCCAAAAGATCATGGTATGAATGCAAAAAAATTTAACCCTCATTCAATTTAATTTTCTGATTGGCATCTGAGTAAAAACCCTTGATCTTTTATTCTAGCCTTGACAGAGCAGATGCCTTGCTAAATAGAAATGAAGCATCTTCTCAATCAACTTTATGAATTTTTGACAAATTCATTTATCAAAATAGAAAAATTTACAAGTTTCTGCATTATGCTAGATTGAAGGAAGTTAGATTTTACATGTGTTACACAACATCTCTAGAGAAACTTCAGAGTAACCTGACATGGTCCTCCTAGTAAGGAAAAAAAAGGAGAAAGCTAAATGGGATGAAATGCAGTGTTAAATATCTATGTCAAGATGCTAAAAACAGTCTAAATCGTGACGTATTCTTATTGTGTTTGCAAAGTTTCGGATAAAATCTTGGAGAAGAGACCAGACGTGATCAATGAAGGAGATGATATTGGATGGACTCCTCTTCATTATGTTGCTTGCTTTGGAAAAGACAATGCAGTTCGACGGCTCTTGAAACACGATACTTCCGTGGCATATGGCTTAGACAAAGAGGGAGATTCAGCTCTTCACATTGCAGCGTTTCGAGGCCACATCAAAGTCATTGATGAGGTCGTTACAGTTTGTCCTGATGCTTGGGACATCATAAACAACAAAGGGCAAACGGCTCTTCATGCAGCTGTCATTGGAGGACAAGTAAAGGTAGTCAAGCACATGATAGGGAAGTCAAACCTGGAGGATCTTATCAACGAACAAGATACTGATGGAAACACGGCTCTACATTTGGCCGTGCTTCATAAAAAATACAACATCATGTACATACTCGCACAAGATAAGAGGGTGGACCTTTTAGCCACAAATAAGCATCATTTGACCGCCTATCACATTTTTTACGCTCACAAAGAGGTATGTTTGCTTGAACACCATAGAGCCCAATTCGTTCATTCACAGAGTAATTTTCTTAGTACTGTCTAGAAACTGTGACCCAGGTGATACTCATTTCACGTGCAAACAAACAACCTAATTGAAGTCTTTTTACGTCAACATGATTTTGCTTATTCAATTGTTTATATTGATTATATTCTCAATTTTCATAGCAAATGGCAGCAAAGGTTACTTTACTGAGTGTGACACGCATTTGAGAAAGGGCCTCGGAGTGAAATGATCTTATTAGTCATATCTAACTAGAAAGTTGAATAAAATTGAACTTTGGGGTTGAACTACGTATAAAAAAAGCTTCATTCCCTCCCACTTCACCTAACATTTATTAGCACTCTAACTATTACATTAATTAGGCACAAAATAAAAGGATTTTTTTTATACCGCTTAATCTATCATTAATATTCCTACAACAGAACGTCAACATTAATTCGCATAACTATGTGAAGTGAATTTATATATATATATTTATGATTAACTAATAGTGAAGGGTCATATCTCTTTATTTAACTAATTTAGAAGGGTCATATCCCTTTATTTATTTTTTCAAAATACCAATTTATCTACAAATTGGATGTGTGCACAAAAATGATAGGTATATTTGTCTTGTAGAAAATGAATGATTTGAAAAATATTTTCCTAAAATAATCCCTTGTATCGTTTAAAAAAAATGAATCAATAAAAAAATTCTCATTGTTCACATAATGTTTAAACATAAATTGTTATCGACAATAAAAGTATTTTTCATTAACTAATCATTTTAAGTGATATAAACAATTATTTTTAGCAACATATTTTTCAAACCATTCATTCTCAAATGAAACAAATGGAATTTTATAGAAAATGAATGATTTGGAAAATATTCACATAAAAATGATAATTTATATTATTTGAAATAATTAGTTAATGAAAAATATTTTATTATCAAAAAAAAAAAATGCCTAGACATTTTTGTGGACTATAAAATAGATTTTCGTTTGTTTATTTTTATAAGCGATACAAGCATTTATTTTTACATTTCAAAATCATTTATTACCGCAGAATAGATGTACCTTTAGTGATAATGCAAAATGTCAAATTGGATATGGAGGTTTATTGGATCGTCTTCCTAGGTGGGCTCTTGCTGAGCCCATCACCCACCAAAAGGAGCTCGTTCAAGACCCCAAAAAAAAAAAAAAAAAAAAAATTGTAAAATTAAATAGTCCATTTAAAAAATTTATGCAGACATACTAATGAGTATTGCAAAAGTAATCCGATATTGTAGCTAAAAGGTTGCGATCAAATATATATATTAATCTATAACATGGTTATCGATGTGCATTGTCATATAAAATTTCAGTTTACCAAATGATTATCTTGCGAGTAGTTACTATTGCAAAAATGTTTAAAATAGAAGTCTTTATAATTGAAGTAATACTTATAGTATTGAACTTTCTAACGAATTCCCACACATAAAAGCCCATTTAAAAATCTGATTACATAAAAAAAAATGTATTAATAGATTAGCTAAATGCATAAAATAAAAATAGTTTAAATCAATATTAAGTTTGAATATTTTGTTAGTAACAAAATATTTAAATAACAGGGTATAATTTTAGACAAACCACGTAGTAAAGTAATGTTCAATATTAGTTAAATTTTTTGTTTGGTTAATAAATATATATTAGTTCTCTAAAATGTAATGTCTGAAGTTTATAAATATTGTGCTGGATGATCATACAATATCATTAAAACTAAATTGTTTAATTATTTTAAATTCCAAATCCATGCGACAGGCGGGTCTTCAACCAGTTCAAAAGTAACAGTGTGTCCTATTTATCTTGAAAGTAATGCAAGACATTTGGGGTTGGGTTCCTCTATAAGTTAGGGGACAAGCTAAAGAGAAAAAAGAAAGAAAAGTATAGGATAAATCTGAACTGTCTAATGGCTCCTGCGCTGAGGCGTCAACCATTTAAGAGGTGGCATTAAGGTGTAACTTAAGAAAATCCCAATCCAAAAGTTGACATGCACCTTCTGAATTTGAAACGACTATTGGGCGACATTCATAGAAATGAATCAGAATAGTTTGTACAATATTTAGCTAAAATCCTTCTGTTTCTTCTGTGCCCCCTTTCAAACAGTTTTGAGGTAAAACAGAGAACCTGCACTCTGCCCCATCTGGGAAAGGGATTTCAACCAATTTGTAGATTATCTCACTTAATTATATGATTACCCAAAACTGTAATTGTTTAATTCAAAAGACTATATACTGGTTTTATCTAAAAGAGATGAATTGAATGAATTCTTCAGTATGTTAGCACTTTCTAGGACTTCTGCTTGTTATAAAAGGGATTTCATTGTGTAGAGTGAGGGTTTTGAAGTATTTCTCTGGGAAAGACCACTCATTAATTAATACTTTCTGTACATTCTTTAGGTCGGCTACGCTGCCGCAAAAGGTTATTACGTGTTGGGAAAATTTGGTGAATTCCCGTATTTTCAACGCTGGGTTGTTAAAGATGTTAAGAAGTGGCTAGACGAGCAATATGATTTCTCTATACCCACAGAAAGTAATATTGCCCACCAAGAAGATTACGATATATTTGCCAAGTTTCAAGTACTAGTGTCGGGGCTCATAGCCACAGTTGCCTTCGGCGCGTCCTTGACGATGCCCGGAGGTTATAACAACGACAATGGAATGGCGATTCTTGCTGGCAGGGCAGCTTTCCAAGCCTTTGTGATATTGAACTCTATAGCGTTCGGTTTGTCAGTGCTGGCATTATCCTTACAATACTTTGCTACTGCCATAAGCGGTCGCCTAAGGGTAGGATATGCCAGCACCGCCGGACTTTGCACTTACATGGCGGAGATTGCGATGATACTAGCCTTTGCTTGTTGCACGTATGTTGTATTGCCCAGAACCATCGGGCTCGGAATCGTTTCTGTTGTTGGGTTTGGATTAGGCCTGACTTTGTACCACATCGGTCTTTTCCTTGACCCCGACCTAGATTTTCTCGGGTCGTCAAATAGCTCTCACAAAAGATACGTCCGAAACTTATTGTTTGAGTATGGTATTATCTAGGAAAGTTGCTAACGAGTTGGGCCGATTCTATAGTCCCGTGACCTTCTGCACGGGAATTTGTCAGCAGTCAAAGTAAACCAACTGTGGCCATTCTCAAGATGACAGGAGCGCAGCAAAGGCCAACAAGTTGAGACTTCTCCTGTACGTGAAGGATGTCCAAGTCGATTCCATCACAGTTAACCAAATAAAATCCAAGAGGGTTAGCAGTTGCTGAGCAGTTGCTGTAGGTATTCTTTGGTGATAATCGTTTGGTTGCAATGAAGTGTCGGATTTTGTAGTATGGCATGTATGAGTTTTATTTGATCTTACAGTGAATTGCCATTACTTTTATTTCCATGAATTCCTTACACATTCTTCAAGTTGGTTGATGTTTGGGGAAGTTTATGATGTGAACTCGCAAAATCAAGTTACTGGTTAGTGAGTTACCCGTATTGTATTTAATCTACCAATGCCAAATTGATTTGTAAGTTATCATCTTTATTAAAATTTTACAGCCGGACAAGCTAAAGGCTAATGAACTATTGACATCGTAAAGAATTTACTGACATCAAATTGATTTGTAAGTTAGATCGGGTAAGAGGTTAGCGAGGTTCCGAAATGGTAATGAATATACAAATGTCAAATGAATTAGTAAGTTACCAATGCCTTCTTAAGTTTTCAAGTGGGCACAGTTAAAAGTCGGTAAGTTAGCAATATTGTAATGCATTCACCAAAGTTTTACAAGAAGGCGTAGATAGAGGAAAGTTTCCCCAAGAATGTGATGCTTACTAGCATATAGTTGAAGTTGCCGTTGAATTGGGACTTGCCTTCAACTTCTATGCATCACTCTGTAATGGCATAGTTGCGCAAAACTGCAGGAATACCATAACATTTTGAGCATCTATTAAGAGCTAGTCATGACTGATGTAAGATCCTTCTTTTTCGATTATTTCAAAAGTTTCATGAGCCTTCATAGAAATGGGAATGTTGCCTTTTCAGTGTGATCTCAGAACTTTCAAGTTCACTAGACATCATCAAATTATTAGGTAGACAAAACCACGAATGTATCACCATGTCAACCTACATAAATTCAATTGCTCACTCACGGAGAAAAGAAACATCATTTCGCTTCATCTTTCATGTTCCTGTGTATAATACACCCTGCATCACTCGCTAATGCACAGAGAGGAGCAGTGGCCGATCCTTGAACAGCCTAACCATTCTTCGATAGAAACCATGAACCCAAGGGGTCCAACTACTGGAAGCTGCTCCAGTTGCCACGTTCTTTGCTGAAGCTGCATCATCCACCAAGGTAATATAAATTTGACTGGAGATGGTTGTCAGAGATGTTTGACTTTCCCAGCTTCATCCAAGGTCTTCTATCCAATCCAATCCTCAATGTAAAGGTCGGTCTGCAGGAAATGCATCGGATAGGTACATTCATCTTTTTTCCCACTGGATTAATAATAAAAGGATGCATATTTATCATCGAGTACGGGTAAAAGCATGTTACGATGAGCTTAACCCACAGCGACAGCACCATATCGCAATAAGTCCTCGAGCAAAATCTTAATTATGGAATTGGCTTGAGTACAGGAAATAATTCTCAACGGAATGGAACCTTTCAAAATGCATGCTTTCTGAACCACAGAGAGATTATACTATGATCTAGCAAAAATATCTTACCTCTGCTTATCAGTGACCATCAGTATTACCCAAAAATAACCTAGTTTCTGTTTGCGAGCATCGGTAGCTAAAGATGCTGACAATTGCATTTCAAGGTACTCCTGCTAAGGTGCTTTAAAACCTTTAAACTAATTTGTCATCAAGATATAAAAGGTTTCTTGGCGGGGGGAAAAAGACCGACAAACCATACTTCGATGACAAAACTACTGAATGTTAATCATGTGTCCAAGCAACACAATAATTACCTCCTGTGCAGGCAAGACAGGGTCAAAAGTTCCATCTGGATATATCCAAACCAGGATGTTTCCTTTGGTATCAACACGCTTGCTCAAACAATGGGGAAATAAAATGTGTTAGCATCATGAAGCTGCAAAAGACAGTCCAAAATAAAAAACACCGTACAAAACTCACCATAATAAGGACCAGGTTCTCCAAGCTAGCAAATCTTTCCTTGTAGGTTCAGTTTCTCTGATGCACGCATTCATTGTTTAATTTTGGGAGAAATTTACAACCTTTTAGATAGTTAGCAAGGTCCTGCAGAAACAACAGGCAATTCCCACCTTGATTTATTGAAAGAACCTGTAGACTTCGTGAGCCAATAGCAAGTGAAATGAGGTTTTGCATTGAGAAAAATCACAAGCAAATCAAACACATGAAGCTAAAAACAGGGTTTATGAACATATGCACGGCTCCTATCCTATACAAAGAGTATCGTGGACCACACCAACTTTGGAATGGATATACAATTTCTTCAATGGATAATATGGAAAGATGTACAAACTTAGGACCCTCAAGAAGATATAAACAAAAAATCATCCTTTCTAAATATATGCTCTTTTAACACAGAAATGCGCTCACAGTCAGAATTTTCAAATAACCAGCGGGTGCCAAGTGCTCCTGTGATTGTATGAAGGTTTACGAACCAGACTAGAAGATGCGGTAACACAGAGAAGAATGAACGAAGAGAGTCAATTAGTTTGGCGCAGTATTTCTACATGTGGACATGTAAAGAAGCTAGTTGTTGATGGTGCAGAAATGGTAGCCTGGATATAGCCAAAGGGTAATGTAAATCAGAAAATGACAATGAAGACTGAGCCGAAGCTGGACATGGTCAGAGGTGACCCTTCGTAGCTTGATCAAATAGTCCACAAGTGTCACGCCCTGAACCCCGAGCCCATGCTCATCCCTCTCAGATTGATAAAAATTTTGCGACTTCCTAGGACGAGTCGCCAACCCTTTCCATTTTATTGCACATGCGGAAGCGAAAAGAAATCCCCTAATAGTAATCATCTCGGAATAGAAAAGCAGGATACGAATTCATAAACAAACATGCTTTTATATTCACACTGAGTCATGTATAAGAGTTTATGGTCAAAAGACTACAAAAGACTAGCCTTCCAAAAAGAAGCGGTCCTAACTGACCTACGCTTCCGATCACCTCCTCTCAACGCCAGGTCCTCCACTCGACGACCCTGAAAATGTTGTCCCACAACGGGGTTGAGATATTATCTCAGTGAGTCTAAGCTCTAAATCCCAATTAGGAGGGAAATACGCCAAGAAGTGTCCTAATCATCCAATCTCACAATCAAAGAAACTTACCTCGTCTCAAATCCACCCTGCAGGTCAGTACAATTTATATCACAAGCAACATGAGAGCATGAGCAACAAATAAGCTCCATTAACTGAAATGCCACCCTCAATTAATCATGCGTTCCTAATTTTGATCTCAACATACAGCACGGCATACTCTTTATTCGGCGGTCTTCTAGCATTGCCAGGTATCGTCTCACCCCATTGAGCACGGCACGTCTCTTTATTAGACGGCTTTCTTGAAGAGCATAAGGTCCAAAATCTACTACAACTGGCTTCCCGTTGTCTAGGAGATATCCCAAATAGGGATAACGTCCAGCTCAACAACCCAGAACGATTTCTCTTAACCAACACACGATCACTCAAATATGACCCAGGGCACCGTGCATTGCATTCAAACGCTTCAATTAAAATGGTGAGCTTGGCATTTTTCTTCTTATTAGAAATTCACATGAAATTTCTCGTGTGTGGGTACACGGTCAACTTGACCCAGAAAAATTGATATTCTTCCTTTTTGAAATCCCACTATTTCGCATAGTACAAAAAACTATTTTCGGTGCCAAAACCCGACACTAGGGATTTTCTGAATAAATATTGGAAATTCACAATTTTTGGAATTAAATACCAAAATCCAATCAACACTCAATTTGCATAATTTAACACTCAATTGTAGAAATTAACTACACCATTGCAATCGGCACGAAATTCCGGTCACCGGCTATCCCGGCCTAATTCCCGGAAAAATAATTAATAAATAAATAATTACTGAAATTAATTAAATAAATCAATTTAAATTCTAAAAATACTAACCTAGGTTGGAATCATTAAATTAGTAATCAATACGGACTCAAAGAAATTCCCGAACCCTTCTAGATAAATAGTACAATTTATTTAGGCCTTAGCTAAACCATGCTAACCACCTAACATGCTCAATTAAATAATTACATTTCTAATTTAATCTAACTAACCACATAATTCCTAATAAAATAAATCTAAACACCCTTTAAACGTCATTAACCTACTAAGCAGAGTTTAGAGTATAAACTCACAGGTGTATCGCGAAAACTAGTTCACCGCGACGACGACGCGACGGCGGCTGAAACTTGAATTTTTGACGGCATCGACAGACTTGGACCGGGCCTAAAACGGGCCCAACAAATCTCAGCCCAAGTTGAGATGTGTTCTGCAATTGGCTAGGCCTAAAAGCTGGGCCAAAATTCACTAGATTGCAGGACTCTTGGGCTTGCTGCGGGCTGGTTGCTGCAGGCTACTCGTGGACTTCACTTTGGGCTGCAAATGCCGAATTTATGGGCTGAAGAAAAGAAACGGAACTGCAGAGAATATGGGCCCGTGAACTTTGCTGACTTGGGCT
This sequence comes from Eucalyptus grandis, assembly GCF_016545825.1. Taxonomy (NCBI): domain Eukaryota; kingdom Viridiplantae; phylum Streptophyta; class Magnoliopsida; order Myrtales; family Myrtaceae; genus Eucalyptus; species Eucalyptus grandis. The sequence continues at coordinate 25,176,736 of NC_052615.1, read as the reverse complement.
GTCTTCGTGGATGGGCTGCGACAGAAATTGAAAACGCATGGAGAGGATGCAACTGGCGTCTTCGAGCTGGTGAAGGAAGCAACAACTGCTTCGGTTGGGGGAACTCACGCGGACTGAAGAGGAAGTGGAGCTGGCCGCGTGGACTGAAGCTAGCTGGTGGAGGCGGTGTGCGGATCGTGGGTGGGCGATGAAGCAACGCCGAAGAAATGAAATCGTTGCAGTTGGCCGAACAAAGATGGCACACGGACAAGTGGCGTGAAGAGGGTAGACGGGCGAAGGGAGAGAGATCGTGGGGCTGAAGAAAACGAGTAGCTTCGGTTTCGGTGTTTCAACGATGGAGCAGCAGCAGTCAACAAGATGGAGGAGTCCGCTGGTGAGGGTTGACGGCGGGGGATGGATGCACGTGTTGGAGAGGGCGAAATCAACAAAGGTCTCTGGTGGAGAGCAGGCGGTGGAAGAAGACACGGTGTGGGGCAGGTGTTGGCGTTGAATTTCGGTAGGGCTGCAACACTCACGGGGTAGAGAAGTTGAGGAGGAGACGGACGAATGGAAAAGATAAGGGTGCTGGCGGTTGACCGGAAGACTTTTGGTGGAGAGTGGCCTACTTGTGTGGCGAGAGAAGGCAGTGAATTTTGCTGGTAGAAGTCCGAATGAAAAGAAGAAGCAGCTAGTCTTCTGCTGAAGCTGTACTCGCTCGAAGAAGACGGCGGGCAGCTGGCGTTAGCGTGTAAGGGAAGATTGGAGAGGAAAGAAATGCCAAACAAGCTTATCTCTTCATTAACTCCTTGTCCCCTATTACTTTCTTGATTTATAATTCCATAATAATCAAATTTGAATGCAAGTGTTGCACCCCTCCATCCAATGCTCCGAATTTCATCCTTAAATTCTCCAAATTTGAAGCCCAAAAATAATGAAGAAATGCTCACAAAATTTCCACACTTTCCTATCGTCAAGTAGCTTAGTCGGAAGTCCAAATTTTCATTAATTTAGCCCATTTGAATTTTCGTTGATTTTCCGCAACATCCGTATCGATGAAACACCGAAACCGAAGCTACTCATTAGATCGTGACACCTCAGAACTTTCAATTTCTGAAATCGGGTTCAAATTCGCGGTTATTTTTAATTCGGCGAGCTTTTAGCGTAACCTAGTCTACCAGGTAACTTTTAGGAATTTTTGGCGCAATTGACCCGTGATCTATTTATCTTGAGTCACAATATACATCTTTGACACATTTGCGACTCTCGATTATCGTGAAAATCTCAATGTTTCAAATATGGACACAGGGTACCCAAAACAATAGAAAATCAATTTAGTGTCGATTGATAAGAATTTTGCAATCAGATGGAATCACCCACATTTTGATCACTCATCTCAATCAAATCGACCTATCATTGATCTCTAATCGATTTTTAATTGTGTCGTAATGATCCTTGCAAATTAGCACGATTGAGCAGTCAATTTCTAGTCGAATTCTCAAGTCTTTTGCATTAAAATTCTTTAATAATTTTTCCAGATAGTCTAGTTATCTCATGAGTAATCAGCTCAGAGAATAGCACTATAGACGCATCGATGAAATGCCCGATTTATTCAATTGAAATTAGATTTGAAAAATCAGAATGTCACGACAAGAACGTAGAAAATACCAGACTGTAAAAGAAGGCCAAATGATCAAACTGCAGTGATATAATCTAACTCCAATCCCCTTGACCTCAACCGAGAGAGCACTAAAGAATGGTGCATCCTAATGCCAAATCAATCTAAAACCACGCTGCAAATGCAATAAGTGGTATTTGGAAATAAATATAGGAAAGACTTGAGAAGACAATTTCTTCTTACCTTTGTCATGTACAATTCTACCAGAGAGAACTACTCTAGAATAGCCAAACAGATTATCTCTTCATCAAATATATCAACTTACCAAGAAGTCTTTCGCATTGTGTGACAGGATATTTAACTTTCCCACTTATGAGATCACAAACACAACAAGCTTCCTTTTATCTGCTAATAATTGGTGAAAGGAATGGATCGAACGGGAAAGGAATGAAGTACTTACTCCACAAAACAGTATAGATGCAATTCCAGCGTGGATACCTGCCATAGCCATGAAGTTCTTCACCTATTCCACGAACAGAGAAACAAGCCTCCTCTGTTAGAACCATTACAAAAGCAATCTGGAAGAGTAATTTTGCTTCCTTATGAATTGAGTGATAAGGATATAAGGATATAAAATATTAAGAGAATGACTAGCTGCCTGGTATTTGAATAACACAACGATATGAAAAATATCAAATAGATAGTTGATGTCAAAGCAAAGAAACTGAACCATGGCAAACCTCCTCTATTGTCCACTTATTCCACACCCCAACCCCCCCCAAAAAAGGGCAAGTGGAGCACACATAACTTTGTTATTTTCTTTCTTTCTTTTCCTTCTTCCCCCATTTACATGGATCGGAGGATTATTCAATTATTCATAATACAAGACACTGAGTTTCTTTTTCGCAAGTCCACTAATTTTTCACTTTACATCATAAATTCTAAAGGAGACATGGTATGATGCTGTACTATCACCGTGACATCCCAGATTTTCAGTCTTGTTTTCTATTGAATAAATTGGGCATTTCATTGACGCGTTTATAGGGCTATTATCAGAACTGATCATTCTAGAGATAACTAGACTATCTGGGGAAACTATTAAGAATTTTAAGGCAAATAGACTTGAGAACTCGACCAGGAATCGGCTACTCGACCGTGTTCATCTGCTGAGATCATTACGGCACAGACGTAAATTGATTAGAGATCAAATATAGGTTGGTTCGACAGAGATGTGTGGCTAATCGTGGGTGACACCACTAAATTGGAAAATTCTCGTCGGCCGACACTAGATTGAATTTTCTATCGTTTTGGTACCATGTGTCCGTATTTGAATTCTCGAGATTTCTACGACAATCGAGAGTTGCCAATGTGTCGAGTGGGTTTATTGTGGCTCGAAGAAAATCGACCACGGGTCATTTGCACTAAAAAGTTCTGAAGACTACCCGGTAGTCTAGGTCACGCTAAAGACGCGTCGAATGGAAATTAACCGTGAATTCGAACCCGATTTCAGAAATCGAAAGTTCTGTGGTGTCACGAGCTATTTTAGGAACGTTGACTCAGTCTCAGAAGATTTTTCGGAGATTCCGGGATTTTTACGGAAAATCGATTCGAACATCGCGGAAATTAACAGAAATTTATATGGGCCGAATTTAAGCGAGTTTTGACTTGCAAGCTGAGCTTTTTGACGAGGGGCACTTGTAGAAATTTCTATGGGCTTTTTCTTCATTGAAATTGGACGTCGGATTGGGATTTTGTCGAAGTAATTGAAGACCAAAAATGTAAAATTCGGAGCTATAGGAGGGCTGAATATTCTTGACTCAAAATAGGATTATTTGGTGGATTTATTTGGCTAAAAAGAAGTAAAGGACCAAGAGATATGCATGGGTGCTTTTGGGGGACAAAGAGGATTATATTGAAAACTTGTGGGACCAAGCATTCAATGTAATGGCTTAGTTTGTTGACTCATCCCCCTCCTTTCCCCTCGGCTTCTCACGCACGCTTCTCCTCCTCCCTCACTCCTTCGCTAGCCGACTTCCCCTCCACGGTTCTCTTTCATTTTCTCTTTTTTGGCTTTTGCTTTCATTCAGTTCTGTTTCCTTCGAATCCACGCTGCCATCGCCCCTCTCCACCATCATTTGTCGCCAAGGATTCTTCTCTCTGCCACACGTCCACACTTTGAACCCCACCAGTCAACTAACTCTCCTTGAAGCCCCAAGTGTTGACTGCCTGCAAGCCGCCCATCTCCACGAAGCCACTCCACCGAATCCCAATCCACCGAAACTTCGGTCCATCTTGCATCTCTTCAGAAGGTTTGCTGATTCAGCAGACCCACCGAGCGAAGCTCCTCCATGCGCGTGTCTTCAACCGGGCAAAACCTGAAGCCACTCCATTCTTCGCTTACGTCTTTCTCAGCTCGTGCCTCCCGTGCGTGACACCAGCGAAGCCAGCCCAACGCCTCCACGTTACTTGCATCGACGTCCCTGCGATCAAACGAAGCTGCCCCTTCTTGCCGGTTGTTGACCATCATCTCTGCCACCGCTTCACGTTTCGATACCCTCTCTCACGCCTCAACGTGACCGAAGCCAGCTGCCTTCATTCGCAAGGTCTTCCACGAAGCGTATCCGAGGGCCGCGTCTTCCCCAGATCAACCACCGAAGCTGCTTCTGTCTTCGGTCCAGCAGCCTAGCAGTTGGGCCATTAAAGCCCTCGGTTTGGGCCTTCTTCTCCTTCAGCCCGTGAAGCCAGCAAAGTGCAAATCCAACAGCCCACTTGGCAAGCCCAATTCCAGCAATTAAATTTCAAGCCTAGCGAAGCCATCACCTTTGGCCCAACTGCAATCAGGCCCAGTGAACTCAGTTTCAAAGCCCAGCGAAATTAGAGGCTCGCGAGGACAGCCCATTCAAGGCCCGTTCTGTCAAGTGAAGCCCAGTCCAGTTCAAGATAAATCTCAGTTGGGCTGAGATTTGTTGGGCCAAGTTCAAGGACCGGTCCAAGCCCACCGGTGTTGTCGAAAGTCCGATTTCGGCCGCCGTCGCGTCGTTGTCGCGGTGTCCCGGTCCCCGTTTTTAATCAAGTGAGTAATCTCACTAATCCTCGCTTAGTAGACTAATGATGCTTAAGGGTTGATTAGATTTAATTAAGTGCAATTAGGTGGTTAGATTAGTTTAGAACAATTAAATTAGTGACTTAATGATGCATGTTAGGTGGTTAGACTTAGTCATTAGCAAGTAGAGACGTACTATTATTTATTGAATGCATCTCGGGATTTTTCCCGACCCTTAGTGGGCTTCAATTAGGCATTACGGGCCTAAATTGGATTTTTAGTATTTATTTATTAATTTTCAAAATTAATTATTTAATTATTTATTTTTCGGAAATTAGGCAAGGATAGCCGACGACCGAAATTTCGTGCTGATTGTCGTGGTGCAGTCCGTTTATTTATTTGAGCTCTACGTTGTGCTAAATTGAATTAATTGTGCAATTTGAGGAATTATTCCTAAATTGATTAAGATTGAGTAATTGAGTTGCGGATGACCGAGTATGATTATTTAGCGTCAATAATGCTTTGATGGGCTATTAAGTGGAGAAGTTTGTGAGAGCGAATTGAATATGCTCTTGGCTAAGATCCATCAGGTATGTTAACATCGTGTGAAAATTTAGTGAGTTGATGAGTATGTGGGGATTTATCCCAAAATTGATCAATGTTGGTATTCAATTAGAATTTGACCGTGAGAGGTTGTGAGTTGAACCTCGGAAGCCACCGAATTTGGAGTCGGTCGCGCCCGTTGGGCCGTAATTTGCCACCTGATATGGGTTGCGCCTGATAAGGCCGTAAATTGCCACCCGATAGGGGTCGCGCCTGATAAGGCCGTAATCTGCTACCTATTAAAGGTCGCGCCCATTGGGCCGTAATTTGCTACCTAAAGATAGGTTGTGTCCTTTAGACTGTAATTTGTTGCCAAGAAATTTGGTAGTCTATGCTCGTGAAGTCGTGAGTATGATTGGAGACTAAATAAGGGAAACGACTGGAGAATAGTCGAATTGACATGAAATCGACTAGGTCGATGGATCGAAATATTGATCTGTGATGTAATTGCTTAGGTGCCTATTGAACTGTACTAATATGCAGGTGGAATCTGAGGCCAAGGTAAGTCCTCTGACCCGTGCGTGTATAGGCAGCCTGGTTAGCGTATTGGTTTCCTAATCGAGTCTTAGTGGGGTAAAACTTGTTAAGACGTAGTCTCATCCCGGTTGTGGGACAACATTTCAGGACCCTGATGAGGAGCCTGAGGAGAAAGAAACCGAAGAGGAGTACCTGGAGGAGAACCCTGATGATGATTTGAGTACGAATCGGATGAGGACTGAAATCCTGTCATCTTTTAGGAATCCTGTTTAAATGTGAATAATGTGAGACTAGAGTGTTATGAATAGTCTTGTGAATAGATATGCCATGTATAAAGGTTCAGTTGTAGATTTCAATATGAAAAATATGGCCTTACTTTTCTATCCCATTGTATTGTTGTCTGGGGATTTATAACTGCTTCTGCATGTGCTTAATAAAAGAAAGGGTCGGCGATACTTAGTCCTGGGATATCGCATAATAAAATCGACCAAGTAGAAGGATGTGTGCATGCCCGAGGATCGGGGCGTGACAATCACAGCCCCTGTTTCTCTTGACCCATATGCACTTCCTTTCATCCAACGAAATCCAAGTGAAATAGTATGAAATAAACAATAGCATACTCTTTTCCTTTGCCAATAACAGCAAAAAGGACCACGATGTTGAGAAGGTTGGTTAGCAAATTGATAAATTATATCGGGTACAGTTGTAACAAGAAGAACTTAGCAAGCTCTGTAGCTGATCTAATTTGTGACATCACGTTGTTTCATGTCTGCAATGTAGGAAAATATTTGCTATGTATCATTGAGATATCCGACAAGCAAAGAAGGAGAATTGACAGAACTACCGATTTCCATCCGAAGTTCTCCATTTTCCAATGGTCATGATCGTGATTGTGGTCATTAGGAAATTCAAGTGTCCCATATATGAAAATCTGTTGCAAACTTACTAGAACTTTTCCATAATTATCCATTGTGGGAGGACAGTCTCCATTCTCCAGTCGAGAAAATATTGGGTGCTCAACTAGTATCATATAGGATTTATAGTAATTCATTTGTCATGACCTAACCTCGGGTGCACCACCTAGGATTTGGCTAATGAATTACTAAGTTTAAATTTAACTTGGGCTCTCCCAAACCCATACCAATTCACAACTTAGGGTCCAATATTTTAATATGTAAATGATTTTTCAATTAAGAGTCACCACTAATCTATTCTTTGGTAGGTTGATTAGAAACTCAAGTAAAGTTACGGAAGATTTACTTTACTTTTGCAAACCAGAGATTATGAGTTCGGAGACTTGATTACGCTAGATTTTTTTAACGTCATTTCGGTACTTTTTTTTCTTTTATTCCGAAAAATGTTTTGCAGGTAGCTTGAATTAATTTTGATTTACTTTCCTAACATATGGGTGACCATATGGGTAGGCAAACCACCAATTTAACACTCAAGAAAAGTACTAAATAAATTACGGAATTTATCTCGTAGCAACGAAAGCAGCTACAATGTTAACTCAGATTCACATCAATAGTCCTAGATATGATTTCTAATTAACACGTAGTCACTCAATCATTTTTCGGATTTTTTCTTATTTAAATTAAACTTAGTCTATGTGAAATGCAATGCAATGACGCACCAAAATACCTAACTAAAATGACATGTAACATGTAACATATTATGCAAACTATATGTCACACGTTATTAATTGTTTAACATGATCTAATGACAAGGAAATATTAAATGCAACTATTGTGATATCCTCATTCCGACCTGGTTTTTCATAACGGAATTATTTTGGCAAGTGATCATCAGACGGAATGACTTGAGGATTGATAAACCACGAGGGCATTGGAAAAGGCCACTTTGGGTGATATCAAATGCAACTATCGTGATATCACGCCTTAAAGTCCAACTTGAGTACTCTAAAGATCCGACTTCATTGTTCTTCCCAATTTGAAGCCATATTTTCCCAATAGATACCGCCTTAAACTTTTTCACTACCACAATAACTCAAAATTATAAATTTTATTTTAACTCAAATTGGTGTTAATTAGATGTGCAGTCATTCTCAACATCGTCTCTTTCCTAACATGCTGTAAACTCATTGTAACTAGATATGATGAAGAATTAAGTCCTGTCCTAACAGTTTAAGCCAGTGTTAAGCCCGGGCTCTAGTTCTTTGACTGTCAGCCCAATTTGCTCGCTCACTCAACTGACAGCTGTGGATTTCCTCTTGCATCAAATAAAATACCACAAACTTCTCAATCTGTTCAATTTCAAGTCCAGTTGAATTACTGTTTAGTATATCTAACAAATTGCCCACCAGTCTATGACTGCTATACAGAATCCACAGAATGTCTCCATCAACGCGAGGGAATGCACAGTTAACTACTTATAATGCAGTCAAGATCGACATTCCACGTCATTACCTGAGAACTACTATGTTGAAGTCATCGCTAAGTTCGCTCATGTTCTTCACCTGTGATTTCGAATTTATTCCAGTAAAAGTGAACTTCAGGTACCAGAAGACTATATCTCACCAGTAACTGTCAACACTTTCTCACAAGCAACGGCAGTTTGGAAAGGCAAGGAACATAACAGATTGTCACGGATTCATCAGATGCAAATCATTAAAAACAACAAGCAATAGTCTTATGACAACTTATTTGCTCTAGAAGTGGCATAGTCCATGAGTCCCATGAGCCGTTTACTATTTCTCTACAAAGTAAGAGACAGTGGAAAGAGTCTATCAACAAACATAAGTCCCAATGAACTAACAAATAGTTATTCATGGCACCAATGTGGGAGCAAAGCCTAGGCCAACAAACATAAAAAAGGTTTAAGTTAAAAAGTAATAATAATAACTCATTGCCAATGCAGTTTTGCTGTTAACAACGAATTCAGTTCTACATACACATAATGTCAATGAGGTTCTGCTAGGACACTAATTGCCAATTTGCGTACATAATTGAAGCTAATGTTCTCTAGAGGTACAAGTTCAAAATATGAGAAGAATAGTCTTAAGAATTCAGTTCTACATATTATTTCACAATGATGATCACTGTGTGTGCCACAGACGTGGGCTTGCAAGCCCTTGCCCATGGACACCCAATAAGGGTTGTTGGCCCTCACCATGACCTTGGCAAGGTTCACTCGCCCTTGCTGACAAAGCATAACACTTTGGTCCTGCCTTCTATTTTTTATTTATTTAAATTTAAGCTTTTGTTGTGTCTCTCTTCCACATATTAAAAATGATAGATACTCATTTAACAATCATAAGTTTTTTTTTGGATTTTTATTTGTTATAGTATATTATGCAAACATTGCAATAGAAAGCATATGATTATGAGCTCCAACTGTTGCCAATGGATCATCGAAGTAGAGGTGATTGTTGGATGAGCTCAAATTGGTCGTCAACTAATTTTCATGTAAGTTTTTTTTTTTTTTTAATCAAATTTTACCTAAGTTCGTGCACCAAACTTCGAGTGGGAGCAGCCTTGGGTAGGGTCCATCGCGTGTACCATGACGAGAATGCATGACTCACCGACTGAAAAGAGCAAAGGACTTGTCGGTAAAAAAAACAAAGAAAAGGAAAAAAGCAAAGTACAGCTAAAAGTGGGCCCATAAATAAGTTAAATCAGACCAATTCAAGTCAAGAAAAAGGAAATTACAGCTCAAAATGAGCCCACGAATATTATTACTCTAATAAACAAGTTAAATCACATCCGATTTTTCAAGAAGAATGTTCTAATTTTGATGAAAAGTGGAAAGCAGTCCGTTAACTCAATTTCATGCTTATATAATTTATTTATCATTTTTATTTTTGGTTTATACTTGTCCTTCTTTTAATAAGAGTTGCCCCACTTATTATTGTTTGTGTCAAAACAGGAAGTCCAAAACGCATACCAATTAAACTTTTTGGAAACTATTCTCTAAACCTGCCAATTTATATGGATTTCAGAGGAACAATTGAAGAACCACCATATGTATATAAATGTCTCCATTTTAGTACTCCTAGGAAGCTCAACTAAATTTCCTCTCCAGCATTTTCCCTTTACACCAGTCCTCTTAAAAAGCTCAGAGATATTGCTCCCACTTGAACTCATTGCTCATATTGATAAGTTCACTTGCAACTACCACGAATCCCAAAAATGAAAGCAACGCTGGGCATGCACCCTAAAGTGTATAAGGCTGCAAAGTCAGGAGAATTTCATTCCCTCATGACTATAATTTTGGAAAATGGAGATGACCTTTTCCACCAAACAACGCCAAAAGGGAACAGCGTTTTTCACATTGTGGCTCAATTTGGGCAAGTAAACTTCATCCAAGATTTTCTTCAAGATCTATCAAGATCATCCCTTCTTTGGCAAGGTAACTACAAAGGAGACACTCCCTTACATGTTGCTACACAAGTGAGAAGCCATCAGATGGTTCGAGTTTTTATCGATCGGGCAAAAGTACTACATCAACCTTATGCATACAAAGAGCTACTTAGGAAACCGAATTCATATAAGGATACCTTATTGCACTCTGCAATAAGAGCACGTTGCAAGGGGGCGGTGGAATTGCTTATTGAAGAAGATCCTCAACTATGTGATATTACCAATGCTCCTGATGAATCCCCGCTTTATCTCGCAATACATCGAAGATTTTCGGATATCATTGAGCCGATTTTATGTGCTTCTTCCTCGCCAGCCTCTCATAAGGGCCCTAAGGGACTGACAGCTCTGCATGCTGCAGTGCACTTCAAACTACCAGGTAAGTATAGCAAGATTTCAAACCCACTTAAACAAATAATAACCGAAGTTCTCTCTCTAGCGCGAGGCTTCCCATTGGTGAGATTGCTGGTTGTAGCAGTGATGTTCCCATCTACACTAGTATTTTGTAAATACAATGGTAGAAAAAATATTCAATTATGGGCTGCAATATTTTCAATCGGAGAGGACGAATGAGGAGTCCTTGAGCCAAGATCCGGTGAGGAGGCAACCGGTGATCGAATTGTAGACGTCCTCTTGTTTGAGGACGGTGTGTCAGTGCCCTGCGACTTCGATCTGCCTTATGGTCTTTCAACACTGCGTTTGTGAGCTGCTTCGGCGGCTGATTCGTTAGTTATATGTTCGTAGGAACTAGCAAATTATAAATGTTGTTTGGTGGCCCTTTTTCCTTTGCTTCCGTGAATGCCATTGCCAGCTACAGCGCAACGCCTTCGCTATTTCGACTTCTCATCAAAGTTATGGAACTTTTGGCCCAATCTCTCTTCCATCAATGCTCCTTCTAGAGTCTAGACTTGCTCCAATGGCGTGTCGGAAGCCAAAAATGGAAAATAGGAAATAGAGAGGGACACTGGAGGCGTGGAAGGATAAAGAGGTAGAAGGAGAGTGACACCCGCCGAGAAAGAAGAGATTAAAAAAGAAAAAAGGGACAGCATATTTGACCGGCCACGTAAGGGACGTTATGATTAAAAACACTGTGACACGGAGGGTATACTTCGCACGTACTTAATTTCTTCCTTCACATTTTCTTAGATCTTGTTTTCCAGGCACTATCATCATCCAATCCTCCTGTGTTCCTCTTCTTTTTCTTTTTCTTTTTTTTTTCCTTCTTTTTTTGGTATTCTTCTTTGCTTCGACGTTTTCTCCTCATGATTACTTGCTTTTCAGCTTGCAACTGATGATAGGGCAAATTGCTTTATATTTCTAAAAGATCAGGGTATAAATGCATATTTTTTTTAATCCTCGAGAGAAAATTATGATGACTTAAAAAAACGGATGTGCAATGATTTTTCCATTGAAAAATGTAGAAGGTGCTAAGTCCTCGTTCGATTTAATTATCAATAGAATTTAGTTGGGAACGATACTCCGGCAAAATGATTGGCCTCAGAGTAAAAAGCCTCGGTCTTTTATTCTAGCCTTGACAGAGCACATGCTTTGCCGAAAGTAAGAGAAGCTTCTTCTCAATCAACTTCACGAATTTCTGACAATTTCGCTTATCAAAAAGAAAAACTTTACAAATTTCTGCATCATGCTAGATTGAAGGTAGTTAGATTCTACATATGTGTTACACATGGGCACTAAAGAAATTTCAGAATAACAATGACATAGTCCTTCTTAGTACAGAAAAAAAAAGGGGAAAACTTAAATGGTATGAAATGCAATTTTAATATCTATGTTAAGATGCTAAATACAATTTAAATCGTGACACATTCCTATGTTATTTGCAAAGGTTTGTCAAAAATCCTGGAGAAGAGACCAGAAGTGATTAGAAAAGGAGACGATATGGGGTGGACTGCTCTTCATTATGCCGCTTGCTTTGGCAATGTCAAAGCAGTTCAGTTGCTCCTTCAATACGACACTTCTGTGGCATACGACTTAGATAGAGAGAAGGAATCGGCTCTTCACATTGCAGCGTTTCGAGGCCATGTCAATATCGTTGGCGAGCTTATTAGCTCATGTCCTGATGCTTGCGACATGATAAACACCAAAGAGCAAACGGCTCTTCATGCAGCTGTCATCGGAGGAAAAGTAAAGGTAGTCAAGCACATACTCAAGATGGCAAACTTAAAGGATCTTATCAACAAACAAGATACCGATGGAAATACGGCTTTGCATTTGGCTGTGCTTCATAAAAAATACAACATCATATACATACTTGCACAGGACAAGAGGGTGGACCATCTTGCTACAAATAAAGATCATTTGACCGCCCTTGATATTTTTTTCACTCGTGAGGAGGTATGTTTGCTTGAATACTATAGAGTTTGATTTGTTCACACGTAGATCTCCTTTTGAACACTATAGATACTCGCTCTGGCTGCAAACAATCGAACAAACAACCAATTGAAGTCTTTTTGCGTCAACTTTGTTGACAAATTGTGGCATAGATTGCTACAATGAGTGCCTTCAAAATGCGCTCCAAGTGAAGGGATTTCATACTTCATATCTAACTATATTTGATAAGGATGTTGGGTAGAATTGAACTCGGTTGAGCCACATTATCACAAAGCTCATGCCCCTTCCACTTCCATTAACAAATTAGCACACTAGCTATACATTAATTAGACAAAAAAAATAAAAATAAAAAAGCCTTTTTTAATCCCACTTAATCTCTCATTAATGTTCCCACAACATAACATCAACATCAATTCACATAGCTTACCAATTTAATCGCACTTTTCATAAAATAGTCACTAAATCTAAATTCAGAATTTCAAGTTTTTGTGATTCTTTCTTATATTTGAGTTGGTATATAATATTTTCATTCATTATTAACCAAATTGTTGGGTCATTTTTTTCTTCAAAATATAAATTTATCTAAAATTGGGCGTGTGCACAAAAATGATTTAGTGACAACTTAAAATGTCAATTTTTTTAGACTATTGACAAAATTGATTAAGCCAATTATATGCTTATTGCAAAAATAACAAAAAATTGTAGCTAAAATTTTTTATTGAAATTTTTACTTTCACTCTATAACATAGTTATTTATTCACATTGTCATAAAGAAATTTCACCTGGCAAAATAGTTATCTTGCTGGTAGTTATTATTGCAAAAATGTTAAAGGTAGAAGTCTTTATAGAGCCAATTGTTACTTGTAGTCTTAAACCATCTAACTCATTCCCAAATATAAAGGCCCTGATTAGAATTTGATTACATAACATAAAATAAAAAAATATCGAACTAATAACCAACAGTTAGACATATGAGAAAAAATAGTTTTGAACAATTTTAAGTTTGAATACTTTGTTTTATTGAAAAATTATACAAAATTTGTCTGTCTTATTTATCTTGAGACCAATGCAAAATCATTAGGGTAGAACCTCTACAATTGAGGATAAGCCAAGGGAAAAAAGGAAGAAAAGAAAAATCGATAATAAATATGGACTGTTCGATGGCCCTTGTCTGAGGCGTTAACTTCTTGAGGAATAACTTTTGTAAGTTAGTTATAACTTTAGATCATCCCAATTCAAAAGTTTATATACGCCTTCCGTCTACGAAAGAACTATTGCGCCATGTTCATGTTAAAGAATGAATATATTTTGGACAATATTTAGCTAAAATCCTCTACCCGGATAATTGTCTAAAAAGTCTTGAACATATTATATGGTGACTATTTTAGTCCTAAGCCTTTCAATTATACCAATTTAATCCTAAACCTTTCAATTGTATCAATTTAGTCTTAAATCTTTTAAAGTTCTACTAATTTAGTCATAAACCAATTGTTTGGATAATTGGCCAAAAGGGCTATATTGACAAATTATCCAAATGTTTAGGACTTAATCAACATAATTAAAAAGTTTATAACTAAATTGGCAAATTGTCAAAAAGTTTATGACTAAATCGGTACAATTGAAATGTTTAGGATTGAGTTAGCCATTACACAACAGATTTGAGACTTTTGGGATAATTTGTCCTCCTTTGCCCCCTTCAAACAGCTTTTGAGGTGAAAGAGAAAACATGCACTTTGCCCCATCTCAGAAAAGAACTTCAAACAAATTCCTAGATAATTTCATTTGAATATAGCATAGCCGGAACTTAATTGTTTACTCTAGAGAACTCTATTTACTAGTTTTCTCTACCTGCTACCTTATCTAAAAGAGATGAATTCACTGAATTCTCCATAATGTTTTAGGACTCGCTGGGAGTGAATATTGAGTGTGTAAAGTAAGGATCTTGAAGTATTTCGGTGGGAAGACCACTCATTAATTGATACTTCGTGTACATTTTTAGGTCAACTTCGCAACTCTTAAAGTTTATCGTTCGTTGAAAGGATCTCATGGATTCCCAGTTATTCAAGACTGGGTTAAAAAATATGTTAAGGAGAGGTTGGATAAACAATTTGTTGAGGGTCAACCAGTTGGGTTTATAACCACAGGAAGCAATACAACCAACCGAGAAAAATCCAATTCGTCATTAGGAAGCATTGTTGACTCTCAACTACTAGTGGCTGCGTTCATAGCCACAGTGACCTTCGCCGCAGCCTTCACGATGCCCGGAGGTTACAACAGTGATGGACCCAACCGAGGAATGGCGACTCTTGCTGGCAGGGCAGCTTTCCAAGCCTTTTTTATATTTAACACTATTGCATTCAGTTGCTCAACCTTGGCATTATTCTTCCGATATGACAATTTCTTTTTGAGCGATAGCCAAAAGCTGAAATACGCCGGTGCCATTGGATCTCACATTTACATTGCCGTGCTCGGGATGGTGCTAGCCTTTGCTTCCGGTACATATGTAGTATTGACCAAAACCATTGGGCTCGGAATCGTTCCCTATATTGTGATCGGAGGTCTCGTCTCTAGCTACTGGATCAGTGGTGTTCTTGATCCCGAAATACGTTTTGGGGCGCTACGCATCCATCCCATCGTAGCACCCGCAAAGTCCAGAAGTTATTATGGGATTCGCTAGGAGAGCTGCTAGTAAGCTGGGCCGGTTCTCTGGTTCCGTGACCTTGTGCACGAATTTTCCCTTTTGCTTTGTCAGCCGTCGTGTTCGCGGACTTTTACGTCAGCTGTCCGATTTGGCCTCTCAACATCGACGCGTTGGATCGAGAACAGGCAAAATTGTGGTGCTCAAGATGACTGGGGCACAACAAAGGCCAACGAGTTGATGAGCTTTATCTGTTTTTACCGTCGATTGCCATTACTTTGATTTCCATAAATTCCACGAACATTCTTCTACGTTGGTAGATGTTTGAAGTTTACGAGGAATATTTGCAAAACCAAGTTACTGGTAAGTTTGTTATCCGTATTGTAATGAATTTACCGACGTCAAATTAATTTGTTAATTGTCAACTTCTTTTAAAGTTTGTAGGTAGACAGGATAGCCATTAATATAAAACCGACATTTTAATGAATTTATCAACATCAAATTGATTAGTAAGTAAACAACTTCACAAGTGGATCAGGTAGTAGCTTAGTACATTACCGACATTGGTAAGCTACCCATGCTTTTGAAGTTTACAAGTGGGTGCAGTTAAAAATTTGTAAGTTAGCAATATTGTAATGCATTTATTAGCGCTAAATTTCTCTTAAGTTTTACAAGTAGGCATGGATAGAAGTTAGTACATTGTGGAAGGGTCATCGAAGAATGTGATGTGTACAAGCATATAGTCGAAGTTGTAGTTGAATTGGGACTTGCCTTCGACTTCTATGCGTTGCTCTTTTATGGCATAATTGTGCGAAACTGCAGGAAATACCATAATATTTTCAGCATCTATTGAGAGCAAGAGTCGTGGCTGATGCATGATTCTTCCCTTCCGATTATTTCAAAAGTTTCATAAGCCTTCAATAGAAATGGGAATGTCATCTTTCCGTGTTATCTAAGAACTTTCAAGTCAATTCAGTGAGTAATATCATCAAATAATTAGGTACACAAGGCCAATAATATATCGCCATATCAACCCATAAAAATTTAATTGTGCACTCAAGCCAAAAATAATCATTTCGTTTTGTCTTTCTTGTTCGTGCGTGGAATACATGCATCACTCACTAATGCACCGGAGAGGAGCAGCGGCCGATCCTCGAACAGCCTAGACATTCTTCGATACAAACCCTGAACCCATGGGGTCCAGCTACTAGAGCCCATTCCTATTGCCATGTTCTTCGCTAAAGCTGCATCACCCACCAAGTAAGGTACTATATATTTTTGCTGATCTGGAGATGGTTCCTAGAGAGATTGATGAATTTTGACTTTCTCAGCTTCATCCAATGTCTTCAATCCAATCTAAACCTCGATGTTAAGCTCAGTCTGCAAGGAATGCATCGCGCAAATATGTTCCTCTTTTTTTCAACCCAATCCAGTCCAAATGGTAAAAGGATGCAGACAAGGGTAAAAGCATGTTGCCACAAGCTTACACCACAACAATAACACCAAGTCTTAACATGTTCTTTGGCCCATTTTGTTCTGTTCATTTTTCTCATGTAAATGTGAATTTCCTCAGGTTATCAACTTTTCAAAGTCGAATGCTCAATTATCTAGCGAAAATCATAAATCACTCTTAAATGTAATTGCGGACCATACCATGGATATACACCTCCCACACCATAAGCTTTCATAATCCTCATTGTTACTTTCAATATGCTTAATCATTTATATGTACGGCTTAGAAAATGTTTTAACTTGTTCTCTGTACTATATCTTGGTTTACCGTGCAAAGTGCAAAAAAATGTAAAAAGAAAATTCATTCCAAGTCAATATCAACGTTCCCAGAGATTTTATATATTCCAAACCCTTGGTTTTCCATATATTTAAGTGCATGCAAGTCCTCGAGCAAAAATTGGTTTGAGTGCAAGAAATAATACTCAAAAGAAGAAGCCTTTGAAAATACAATACCATAAATAAGACACTTTCACGGAAAGAAAGACATTTATAGCGTAGTGTTAAAATTATCCCAATCATGCTCACAATAAAACTTCAACGAGAACCCAATATACGGACAAGGAGACAAGTTAATTCAAAAAAATCTATTTCAACTTCGAATATGTTCATTTAAAATTGGGGTTCTTCTACTTCATTTTTATTTACTTATTTTTTAATCATTTTCCTTTATTTTATTTTTTATATTTCATTCTTATTCTCTTCTATCATTCCTTAATAAAAAATTACTAATATACTTAAGATATGTAATAAATATAGATTCTAAATATAAATATTTATAGAATATATATTATAGAAAATAAATATTAAAGACAAATAAAAATATTAAAATAAAAAAAAATTGTCCATTATTGACACAAAGATTTTGGCAAATTTTTTGATCAGTTATTAATTGCATAGAAAATTATGAATCAATTTTAGCCCCTAAAAAAGTTAATTTTTATTAAATCACATTGCATATAAACATTAGGGACATTTGCATTACTAGTATCAATTATTAAAAAAATATTTTGAAAAAATATTAAAACAGTTAAAAAAACTGAAAAAGCAGCAGGGCCGGGGGCTAGAGACAGCCAAGCCCAGCCCTTACTTCTTTTCCCTTTCCTTCTCAGCACCTGGGCCGGCCCAGCCCATTCCTTTCCTTTTCATTCCCAGCCCAGCCTCTATCTCCTCCTCCTTTCCCCTCTCTTGGACGCTACCCCCAACGATCCCTAGCCTCCTACTCCCGCCGTGCTTCACTCCAGCCGCCGCCCGCCCCGCCCCGCCATAGCAGCCTCGGATCCTCTTCTCGTTCCCGCAGAGTCCGCCCCTCCGGTTCACCTCCGAGTACGGCAGCGACAGCTCCACGAGGTCCCCTGAAAGCTCCTCGACGGCCTCGCCACGCCCAAGCTCTCCTTCCGCGACGACAGGAAGGGCGAGATCGCCCAGCCTCGGCTGGCCTTCGTCTCCAAGCACCTCTCCATACACCACGACGTCGAGGAGTAGAACGCGCTCGTCAAGGTCGGCGTGCGACGTCGGGCCGAGGCTGCATCTCAGAGCCGAACACGATGTCAAGGCACAACAAAGTAGAGATGTCGCTGGTTGAGGACCTTGCCGAACCCGGTTATGCGCTCGAGCTGTCGTCTCCCGTACATACTGTGGGGTTGCCAAGGGCGACGGTAAAGTTCCCTCCTGGTGAAGTCTCACTGGAAGAAAGAGGAGAGGAGGAAGTGAAGAGAACGTTGTCAATAAATGGGATTCTTAAAAGTCAAATCTGGAATGGAGCGTGCAGTGCCCAATATGCAGAGGAAGAACTGAAACTAAGATATTCTTTTAAGGATGAGGAACTGTCTTTTATCCCAATCATTTCTCTGCCCTCAAATGCTCTCTCGGTTGCGCTCAAGCGTAGATTTTGTCCTTCTAGCAAGTTGAGCTACTGGTACAATTTCGATACAGAGTACTGGAGTGCGGTCTATGAGCAAACTTATGGCAAGGATTTCAAGTTTAAGGTTGGGTACGATTCGGAGGTCCGCCTAGGTTGGGCATCTCTTCGAGTTGGAGATGAAGACGGCAAAGTGAAGACAGCGCCGATGAAGATGAAATTTCATTTCATGCTCCAAGTGCCACAAGGCGACATTAATTTATCAGTCTTGATGTTCCGTGTTAAAAAGAGGTGGGATATATGATCAACCGCGTTGGATGAGAGGGTGTTGTAGCATGACAATGCGCCGCTACTATGCGTGTTCCGTAAAGTTTGGTTGGGGCTCGAGCTCAAAGTGGTAATGACTGGGATTACGATGACGGAATCGACTCCTACGATGAACCACCACTAGTCTGCTGTTTTGGCGCAGCGCAGCTGTAGCTCGTGCCGATGGTGTGGGTCCACCACAACCAGATGTACCCGACCAGCCACCTCCACCGGCACCATCCGATGACCTGCAGCCGGCTGCGTCCTGCTCGTGGCTTCTCGCTTCCGATTCCCACATCTCGGTGAGATTTCTTTTCTACTGAGTCCAAATATTTTCGAGTTTTCGGCTGCCTTTGCTTTGTGCTTTGATATATCCCTATGGATG
The DNA here is from genome assembly GCF_016545825.1 of Eucalyptus grandis. NCBI lineage: Eukaryota > Viridiplantae > Streptophyta > Magnoliopsida > Myrtales > Myrtaceae > Eucalyptus > Eucalyptus grandis. Next base: position 25,157,595 of record NC_052615.1, on the reverse strand, counting down.
TCCTCTGTGTTGGTGGTATGGTTGTGAGTGTAAGTCTCGAGTGGATAATGACGGTCGAATATGTGAGTGGAGTTCCAATGAAGTGAAGCATAATGTTCATGGCTGGGTGTCGATGTTCTCGAATCAGTAAGCAATCCTTTTGATATTCTGGGCGTGCTTGAAGAAGTCGACGTTGGAGAGCAAAGGTTGGAGTTCTGGGCTTACTTAGGCATAGTGAGCTTTGGTCTTGAAGTGTTGTTTTTGCATATTTGGGTTCAATTTAGTGAGAGTTGGCTGAGTGAAGCCCGATTTATTGGCCCAATATTCGCTGGTATGAGCCCAGATTTGTATGACCAGTGCAGCCCATGTTCGGATCGGGCCCTAGGGCCCAACCCAATTCACCATTTTCCGAATAAAATATTATTTAAAAAAGATATTTTTATAAAAACCCGTTTTTTTAAATTATAAAAAAATAAAAAACAATCCAAAATTTTTAATTATTTAAAAAATTAAAATTCCTCAAAAAGCTTAAAAATAGCATTTCGGGTAATATTCTCCTAACCCATTTCTCGATTCAATAGAAGCTAAAAGAGTTGAATAGGGTCCCAAATAAGGAGAGATATTTAAAAAAAGTGGAACTCTTTCAAACTATAATCATGCTCAAAGTTGACTAAGCCCATAAAGCTCTATTTTAGGGTTTGCACTTTCGATATGATGATTAGGGCTTCCCTTTAGTCTAATTATGATTGTCATTTATTTATCTCCTAATATTAGATGCTTGTTTTCCCTTGTAATTTATTTAATGCTACCTTTGATTGCTGATTGTTATTTTAATGATTGCACACTTGCATGATCATTTCATATGTTAATGGATAAGTTTAAAATCAATCCAAATTATAGGATAAAAACCTTTTTGAAGTGAATAAGATTAGGTATTAAAAGAGCACTAATTGATTAATTAGTGTAATCAAGTATCCGATCCTAGATTCTCTAATTACATAGGAAGTGAAATACGCTCCCATGCTTCACTTGATTTCTAGCTAATCCCGATAGGGTAGTGGCAACTCATTGTTAGAAAAATTCTTATGGTGTTAATTTGAATACCCAACATCGCATAAGGTATGGGTTTGAGATAATCCGCATTTAAAACTAGAAATTGTAGACTCGCCTTTTAGGCAATACCCCTAAATCTATTTTTTCTATACCAAGACATAGGTTGCGACATCCATTATTTTTTTTTATTTTGAATTTTCTTTTTATATTATAATTCAAATATTATTTTATTTCTTTTTAATTTAAGAAGCTTTTTATTCAAGAAAATTAGTTTTTATGCTATAGATATAAGAAATCCTATGCAACTATCCCATGTGATATTTTTATCTAAGTTATATCCCATTATATCTGATTTTATAATATTTTGAGTAGGAATTGAACATGAGATAGGATAAATTTTATCATATTCAGATTTTTATTTTGGCTATTAAACTTAGACATATAGTCTTAGGGTTTATAGCCCTTTTAAATTTGACACTTTGTAATTTGGGTCAAGAGAATATGTAACCTTTTATCTTGGGAAATTAGAAAATCCTCTCTTGTTATCCATGTGGACAGAAATTTCAAGAGAGTTGTGCAACCTTCCTCCCCAGGAACTTAGAATTTCATGTGCGATGCACATGTGAAATTCGGCTATGGGAGATACGGCTGCGGGCCGGCAAAATTTTAATGTGAGTTTTAATCTTGGAAATCAAACTGAGATTAGGGCTCTCTGTCTTAAGTCCAAGTTCATTTAGCATGTTGGCTAAATTAAACGTAATCCATGACCGGATCAAATTAAATAATATTTATTTGATGTGAACATGTCATTACTAAAATAAAATGTTGATTGCCCAAATGCAATGCAAATGAGAAATTATGCAAAATTGATATTTTTATGCAAAGTCTAGATTTGATCGCTAGTTTTTATATGAGATGACTAATAAGAATGAGAGATAAAATTTAGATATCAACATAGACTTGTTCATGGAAGAATAAAAAGTTAATGCCAATTTCGCGTTTTGGAAATTATTCTATAAACCTGACAAATTGACTCGAATTCTATGAACATAATTGATGAACTGTACATATGGATTATTATATACATATGGATAGATCAAAAGTGGGGAAAAGCAGGGGTACAGCCTGGAGAACAGGATCCTGCGCCCCGCTAGTGGGTGGTGGCTCCTTTTCAGCGCACTTGATTAAAGAAAGAAAATAGCTTACCATCTTTTGATCTTCTATTAACATTTCATGTTTATCTTCCCCGTGGTATCCTTGTCCCCACTTTTGCATGCAGTATTTTCTGGGGAATGTGATAGTTAGTCACTCAATAATCGATGTGTATAAATTGTGGTATTTCTTTTTTCTTTTTAAATATTACAAGAAAACACGCATGATTATGAGTTACGACTTCTTCTAGTGAAGTGCAGGAGTGGAGACTAGGGGTGAGCATGGTCCAGGTTGGTCCGGGCCACCCCCTAACCCTAGACCGACCCGTACAAATGTTGGTCCTCATTTTAGGACCGAGGACCGACCCTATCGAGCCCTGGGACCAAGGACAGGATCGACCCAATGGGTTCGGTCCTGCCTGCTCAACCCCGAACCGATCGATAATTTTTTTCTTCTTATTTTTTATACTCCTTAAAAAAGCAAATCTACAAATTCAAATTACACATCCATCGATAATGCGGTATTGTGCAACTAAACTATAAATATCAATACATATTTAGCAAATTTAAAATGACACAATAATAGAAATTTCGTACCTGTTAACCGCTCATCAAGATATGGGGCAAGATGGAAAGTTTTTGTAATCATCTATCTTTAATATTCATAACACCATATGCAAAAGCGTTTTCCTGCATTTGATCATGTAGAGCCCACTCAACCAAAAAAAATCTTCACACCACTTGACTAGCAAATCATCGTAGAAGAACCGTAGTACCACTCTACTCTTCAAAACTTCTACCATTTGACACAAATTGAAAAGCAAAGTGCAGCTGAAATTCATTAGTAAAATACAATTAAATCATAAAAATTCAAAATACTTAATATAAACCATGAATATATAACTTCACATCTTGTTAATTCACTTAAACTTCTAAACACTTGAAAATAAAACAAACGACACATAATTAATACTCAACAAAAGTTTTAAATTGAAATTACTATTAGTGCTATTGATAGAACATCTTAATATAACATAATATAACAGATATTTTATTTGGGTTTGAATATATAAAAGAATTATAAATAATATAATATAATATACGGGGTTGGTCCAGGGGTTGACCGACCCAAAACTTTAGGGGCCAGGCACCAACCCGCGTGTTGGTCCCCTGAATTTCGGGCCGACAAGACGACCTCCCCCCCTGGGGAACCGGGACCAGGACCGGCGGGGTTGGGCGGTCGGGGTCGGTCCAGGGTCGACCCTAGACCGCTGCTCACCCCTAGTGGAGACGACTATTGAGCAAGTTTAAATGGGGGAGTGACCTAAAGTTTTGTGCCTAAGTCCATTCATCATAAAAGTTTACGCGTGGACCGGGCTAGGTCTACAGTCTACATGTAGAACATGATGATAATTCATGACTCACGTGGAACTAGTCTTACGAAGACTTATCAGTCAATGAAGGGAAAAAGGAGACGTCTGCTTCAATGACGCAACTATGGCACGATCACTCCTTCTAATTGGATTCAATATCGTCATTTCGTTCAATAATTGAGTTCGGTCAGATGCGGGCAACCAAGACAAACGTGTGAAATAATGCGCGTGCGATGCTTTTGATCGATGAAAAGTGAAGACTAGATGGTCGAAAAGTCCAAAATAATAATAATAATAAAAGTAGAGAAAAAAAGAAGAAGCTGCAGGTGAGTCCTAAATATAAATGTACCGAAAGAGTTCCTTCCACTTGAACTTCTCGCTTAAGTTGATAAGTTCGCTCGCGGCTACTTTGAGTCCGAGAGTAGTAGAGGGAGAGTGAGAATGCATCCTAAAGTTTATGAGGCTGCAAAGTCAGGAGACTTTGAAAAACTAATGACAATAATTTCAGGAAACGGAGAGGACTTTTCCACCAAACGACGCCAAAGCATAACAACATTCTCCACGTTGCGGCTCAATACCAGCAGGTACATTTCATCAAAGATCTTCTTCAATGTCCATCAGGACCACTCCTTCTTTGGCAAGGTAATTACAAAGGAGACAATCCCTTGCATGTTGCCGCTAAAGTGGGAAGCTGCGGAGTGGTTCAAGTCTTTATTGATATGATGAAATCAAAGCATTGGGATGTTCAAAATGGACAAGTTGATTTGTGCAAAGAGCTTCTTCGAAAACTGAATTTGAATAATGATACCGCTTTGCACTATGCGGTAAGAGGAGGCCACACTGGGGTGGTGAAGTTGCTGATTGAAGAAGATTCTCAATTGTGTGATATTACTAATGCTGCTCATGAGTCCCCGCTTTATCTCGCAACAAATCGAGGGCTTTCTCATGTCATTGAAATAATTTTAGGAGCTTCCTCATTCTCCTCCTCTCATAAGGGTCCTAAGGGATTGACCGCTTTGCATGCGACAATTTTTCGCCTGCCAACCGGTAAGTGTTACAAGATTCTAAATCTAGTAAATCAAAAATCAATTGAATCTCTCTCTATCTCTCTCTTTTAAGTGAGAGTTATCATGTTAGCAGTGATGGCTGCCATCCATCCCAGTACTTTTTTCTTTAAATAGAACGATAAACATAATATTTATCTATTTATTATTACCTTCATTCTGGTGAATGTTCATACTTTTTTCTTTTAAAGGACATGCCACTTGACCCGTTAAACACGAGGGTAATGTTCTGAAAAGATTCGAGTAATATTCTCGTTGCATGCTCTGTCCTTTTGCTCATCGACTATTAAACAAGTTCAAACCAGTTCATCTCTGTTAGTATGCGGACTAAGAAAAGAATATTACAGTTTGTACATAATATCATAGTATGGGGATTTTCAAAAAAGCCAGCTACATTCTTGCTTATGTATCCAATTTTTTTACGTACTTAATTTCTTTCTACGCTCTTTTCTCGATCTTCTTCTCTTCACTCTTTCTTCTCTTCATCTTTTTTTTGTGATTTTTACCACTTCTCTTCGAATTCCACCAGCACCATCATCATCAACTCTACCGATGATGGCAACGGCAGCAAGTTAGCAACCACCATAACCACCACACGCCTATCTCTCCCATTTTCTCTCTCATCCAGTTCAGTTGTTGTTGTTGTTGTTTTTTTTTTCTTCTTTGTTTCGAGATTTTCTCCTTATGATTACTTCCTTTTCAGTTTACATTTAATGATAGGGCAAATTGCAATATATTTCCTACAGATCCAGGTATACATGCAAGAGCATTAGAGAAACTTAAAAAAAAATCATGACAAATTCCTACCTAGTACAGGGGAAAACGGGAAAATTTAATAAGAGAGAATGCAATTTTAATATTTATGTCTAGATGCTTATAACAGTCTGAATCATGGCATGTTCCTATTGTGTTTTCTAAGGTTGGTGGAAAATCTTGGAGAAGAGACCAGAAGTGATCAAAGAAGGAGATGATTTAGGGTGGACTCCTCTTCATTATGTCGCTTGCTTTGGTGAAGTCGAAGCAGTTCGACAACTCTTGCAACATGATACTTCTGTGGCATATGATTTAGACAAAGGGGGGGAATCCGCTCTTCACATTGCGGCGTTTCGAGGTCACATCAATGTTATTGACGAGCTTATTAGATCTTGTCCTGATGCTTGTGACATAATAAACACCAAAGGGCAAACGGCTCTTCATGCAGCTGTTATGGGTGGACGAGTAAATGTAGTCAAGTACATACTAGAAATGCCAAACTTGGAGGATCTTATCAATGAACAAGACATCAATGGAAACACGGCTCTGCATTTGGCTGCGTTTCATAAAAAATATAACATCATATACATACTTGCACGGGACAAAAGGGTAGACCGTTTGGCCACAAATAAAGATCATTCAACCGCTCTTGACATTTTTGCTGCTCACGACGAGGTATGCTTACTTGAACACTATAGAGCCCTATTTGTTCACTTGTAGAGTAACTTCTTCAGTATCATTTAGAAATAGTGGCATAGGTAATAATCATTTCGTATGCACAGCTTGGAGGGAGATCTTTCTTTCTCCCCTCCCGCTTCACTTAGCATTAATCGGCATACTTCCTATTACGTTAATTAAAACAAAACAAAAAAGGGCTTTTTTGTCCCACTTAATCTATCATTCATATTTTGATAACAAAATATCAACATCAATTCACATGGAGTATTAATCTAAATTTGATTTTACATAATAGACTGGAAATCCAAATTCATGATTTGAAGTTCTTACTGTTCTTTCATATATATATAAGTTCGTGTATAGTGTTTTTATTTATTATTAACTAAATGCATAGGGTCAAATATTTTTTTTAATATACCAAATTAACTTTAAATTAGATATGTGCATTAGAATAATTTGGCGACCAAGTAAAATGAAATTTTTTTTAGACTACTGAAAGAATTGTTTAAGCCATATTTATGTGTGTCGCCAAAGTAGCAACATTTGTGGCTAAAATGTTGTTCAAATTTTTACTTTTAATTTATGACATGGTTATGAATTTGCATTGCCATAGATATTTCATTTTACAACATAACTATCTTGCCAATAGTTATTATTGCACAAATGTAAAAAATAAAAGTCTTTATAGATCCAATTAATACATATAAAGGCCCTTCTTAAATTCTGATTTAACAATTCGACCTTAAAAAAATCTGATTAAACAACAGAACCACAGAGGAGTTTTGATTAAAAATCTGAAAAAATGATAATAATAAAAGAGGAGTTTTGACTCTTTTACTACTTTTGTGAACTTCTAACGTGAACAATAGAGTTGTGTGGAAAAAAGAGTTTTGAATCTCTTTTTATCATGGAACTTTGACATGAACAAAAAATTATAGACGAGTAGTGAAACTTCGACATAAAACCAATATACGGAGAAGAAGGAGACGAAGTGGATTAGAAAGATCTATTTCAAGTTGAATTTGTTCATTTAAACTTGGGGTTCTTCTACTTCATTTTTATTTACTTATTTTTAATTATTTTTCCTATCTTTATTTATTTCTTATTTATTCCCATCCATCATTCCTTAATAAAAATTATTAAATGGTAAAAGATAATAATATGCTTAAAAATGTAATAAATATAGATTCCTAGTATACATACATATATAATAGAAAAAAATTCAAATATATAAAGCAAAATAGGACTAAATAAAAACAAAAATTATCCATTATTTTTAATTTTTAATTTTTATATTGACATTCAAATATTATTTTATATTTTTCATTTTTTAACCTAATAATTTTTTTCAAACAAGAAAAATAGTTTTTATGCAATAGACGTTAAAAAAATCCTATCCATCTTCTCAAGTGATATTTTTATCTGAGTTATATAGTATATTTGACTTTATAATATTTTGGGCAAGAATCGAATATGGGATCCTATTCTAATTTTTATTCTGGTTACCAAACATAACCATACAGTCTTAGGTTTTATGACCCTTGACGCTTTCATAATTTGGATCAAGGGAATATGTAACATTTATCCTCGGAAATTAGAAAAACTCTTTTATTCCCCGTGTGGACAAAAATTTCAAGAGCGTAGTGCGACCTTGCTCTCCAAGAATTTTAGAATTTCATGTGCGATGCACATATGAAATTCGGCTATGGGAGATGGGGATGTGAGCCGGAAAATTTTAATGTGGTTGGATTTACTGGGCTTAGTCTTGGAAATCAAACTGAGATTAGGGCCCCCTTGTCTTAAGTCCAAGTTTATTTAGCATGGTAGCTAAATCAAACCTAATTCATGACCAAACCAACTTAAATAACATTTATTTGATGTGAATATGTCATTACTGAAATAAAAACCTTGATTGCCTGAATGCAATGCAAATGGAAAATTATGCGATATTGATATTTTTATTAAGGGTTAAATTCGATCCCTAATTTTTATATGAGATGACCAACGAGAGTGAGAGACAAAATTTAGATGTCAACGTAGATTCACTTATGGAAGAATAGAAAATTCATGCTAATGGCTTTTTGGAAATTATTCTATAAACCTCACAAATTGACTTGAATTCTATCAATATAATTGATGAACTATAAATATTATGTGCATCACCAAATTAGCAAAATTGATAGCTAAAATATTGTTCAAATTTTTACTTTTAAGCTACGACATAGTTATTAATTTCCATTGCCATAGATATTTCATTTTACAAAATAATTATCTTGCCAATATTATAACTGCACAAACGTAAAAAATAGAAGTCTTTATAGATCCAATTAATACATATAAAGGCCCCTCTTAAAATCTGATTTAACCATTCGACTTTAAAAAATCTGATTAAACAACAAAACCACAATATTATATTAATAGCCAACAACTAACTGCATGTAGTAAAATTAACTTTAAAGAATTTTAAGTTTGAACTTTTTTGTTGTATTAACAGTTATGCAGTAACAAACTATTCAAGTAACAATGTATAGTTTAAAGCAAATCACTTAGCAAAGTAATATTCATTGTTAGTTAAATTCATCGTTTGATCATAAATAAATATTATTTTTGTAAGATATCATGTAGAAAGATTGTAAATATTGGGTTGTATGAATCTCATCAAAACAATTTTTTTCAATAATTATAAATCTCAAATCCATGCAACATGCGTGTCTTCAAATAGTACAAGAGTTATTGTCTGTCTTATTTTTCTTGAAAACAATGCAAAACATTTAGGATTGGGATACTCCATTGTTGGGGATAGGTATAAGGGAAAAAAGAAAGAAAAGAAAGATGTAGAATAAATCTGGGCTGTCTAATGGCCCTTGTACTGAGGTGTAAACTATTCAAAGGCTCACTTTAAGATGTAATTAATCGTAATTTTAGTGGTCCCAATCCAAAAGTTTATATGCACCTTGACTATGAAACAACTATTATTCCAGAGTCATATTAAAGAAGTAGAATATCTTGTACAATATAGCTAAAGTCCTTTTTCTTTTTGGCCCCTTTCCAACGGCTTCTGAGGTAAAAGAGAGAACCTCCACCCTACCACAACTAAGAAAAGGATTTCAAACGATACCTGAAACAGTAATTGCTTACTCTAGGAAACTCTATTTATTTGTTTTGGACTCACCGGGAGTTCTATTTGTTAGCATTTTTAGTGTGTAAAGTTAGGGTCTGGAAGTATTTAGCCGGGAAAGACCACTAGTTAATTGATATTTTCTGTACAATTTTAGGTCGGCTACAGAGCTGGAAAAGTTCATCATGTGTTGAAAGGATGTCATGGAATCCAGTGTTATCAAGACTGGGTCACTGAATATGTTAAGAAGAGGTTAGACAAGCAATTTGTTGAGGGCCAACCAGTTGTCTCGGTAACCACAGGAATTAATACCGGCAACCGAGACAATGTCGATTCGTCAAAAAGAAGCATTATCGACCTTCAGCTACTTGTGGCAGTGCTCATAGCCACAGTGACCTTTTCTGCGGCCTTCACGATGCCTGGGGGTTATTCCGACAATGGACCCGACCCAGGAATGCCAATTCTTGCCGACAGGCCTGCTTTCAAAGCCTTCGTGATATTTAACACAACCGCATTCTGTTTCTCCATCCTGGCATTATTCTTACTATATGATCCTTCTTTCTGGGGCGCTCGCCAACAGGCGAGATACAACACCGCCGCAGGATGTTACATTTACTTTGCGATATGCGGGTTGGTGCTGGCCTTTGCCTGTGGTACGTATGTCGTACTGACCAGAACCAACGGGCTCGGGATTGCTCTTTTTGTTGTGTTTGGATGTCTCCTGACTATGCACCGCATCGGTGTTTTCCTTGACCCCGAGGTTGGTTTCTGGTTGCCACGTAGCTCTCTCAGGAGATTCGTCCGAAACATACTGTTTGATTATGGGATATTCTAGGAAAGCCGCTAACAAGTTGGGCCGTGTGCACGGGATATTTTCATTTTTGCATTGTTAGCCTTCGAGTTCGGGCACTTTTATGTCAGCTGTCAGATTGAGAATCGGCATAATAGCCATGTAAAAAATGAATGGAGTTCAGCAAAGGCCAACAAGTTGGGACTTTCGTGCATCCGATTGCATCACAGTTAGCCAAATGAAAGACAACAGGGTTAACAGTTGCTGAGCAATATGCGGTTGAACTGCCAAGTTGGTATTGATTGGTGATATTTGTTAGCTTGCAAGCATTTTTTACGCATGCCTATATTTCAATTTTTTTATTCTGATCAAAGGCAAAACCCACATTTATTAGTTAATAAGGAATTCTCTAGAAACCACATCCCCACATTAATTAGTTGATAAGGAATCACTAGAAACTACTCATATGCATCAACAAAATGCTCGCTCAAAGTAGATATTCAAAATTATCTTCTTTGCATAGCTCACGCATGAAACTTTTAAAATTTGTTTTAATCAAATCGTAACTCAAAATCAATTTGCTTCAAACCCCATGACTCAATAATGCTCTATACTATGATTTCCATTTAATTTCACAGCTTAACAAGCCCTAAATCGAACCCCACAGTTCAGAATTTACCTAATTCCGAATTAATTCTCTAACTTGGAAAATTACTCCGATTAGATGGACAAAGGGTTCGAACCTTTACCAAACATTGTGAAATGAAGCTAATCCAGCTTCGCGAGATCTCCAAGGCGGCGTGTACAGGAGAAACCTTTATTTTTCTTTTTCCATTTTTCTTCTTCCTTTTCCTTTTCTCTGCGCGGCCCTTTTAATCTGATCTGAGCATCCACTTTTCTTCTTCTTTCTGTTTTTTTGGCCAACCCTTTTTAAACAAGTCAAAAATTACAAGTTCAGCCCATAAAACCGGTCAAACCGGCTAGTTCGAAGAGGGGTCAATTTGGGTCTCACCGTAGCTGATATGAGCCTTTCATGGACTTTGATTTCATAAATCTTTCTCAAAATAAGAATAGATAAGGACAATCAAAGCTCTAAAACTTGTCATAAAAGTGTAATTGAGTCCTAATTTTTTTTAAATAAATACAATTAAGTCATAAAATATTAAAATCTGTTGTAAAAATGCAATTGAGTTCTAAAACTTTAAAAATTACAATCAAATCCTTAAACTTGTCAAGAAAGTACAATTGAGTTTTAATTTTTTTTTTTTAAAATACATTCAGCGGAAGGACTTGATTAGATCAATTTGACAAGTTTTAGGATTTAATGTACTTTTGGAAGTTTTATGATTTAATTGTACTTTTGGAAGTTTTATGATTTAATTGTATTTTCGTGACAAGTTTTAGGACTAAATTGCACTTTTTGAAAATTTTATGAATCAATTGTACTTTCACCACAAGTTTTAGGACTTTCGATAATTAGTCCCAAATAAGAAATAAACTGACTTTATATCTATATGATTGCTATATTGCCTTCCATCTGTGTGCTTGTTGGTTTCAACTGGTTTAACCGGTATTGACCATAATCATGATTGAATTTTGAGGAAGACCAAAGGACAGGCCGACACTCAGTTGAGCTGGTTGGACCGGTCCGATTTTTAAAACACTAGATTTCACGCAAATCAAATCAATTCTGATGCCCAAATTGAATTTAGTAAATATATTATGTTTACATAATATCATGTTCGGAACAGAGAGTGAGCGCCTGTTGTAGTTTTTTCTTTTTTTTTTTTTAATTATTTTACTGCGTTTGGTTCCCAGGAGGGTGACATGGGAGGAAGCTGTAAATGCTTTTATCAGTCAACACAGTTTATTAATTTTTTCGTAGTAATCAATTTTCTTCCGGTAACCATAGAAAAACTTTATATTTCACAAACAATGTTAAGATTCGTGCAGTGTATATCATTCCTAGCTAATTTCATCTACAAATAAATACATTGTCTAATCTTCACAAGACACGCGACAGCAGATTTTCACTAATGCGTTTATTATAACTTATCCTCTAAGCAACTTACCATTTGAATTCTGAAACTCCATTTTGAATGAAGAAACTCAGTCCACGTGGACCAAGTTCTTATAAGACCGAAAGACGATTTCAGATTGACCTTTCCATAGGATTAGTATCTCAATCCCGCTTCGTGGTCCTTGATATGTGAGTTGAACAATAACACTACAAACAAATCTAGCAAGGACAACTTGAAGAAGGACAACAATGTGCAGATGGAGTGCAAATGTAAATATGCGAAAAATATGTTTCACGATGAATGCACTGATAAATGATCTTTTAACATCTCAATACAAAGGGAAAATTACCAGAAAAAGCATAATTATATTGTATGGAAATTAATTCAATCATACACTTTTCAATTTGATCAATATAATTTTAAACATTTTGATGATTTGTCAATATAGTCATTTCCACAAATTTTGGTTGACAAGCTCTAACATTGATACCAACCGTGTCACGTGGGATAGTTAGTGCCGACATAAACAATTTTTGCAACATTCTAAAAAATAATCAGATTTTTTTTTTTTTTCATTTTTCTGTTTTTTCCTATGTCCCTCCATTGGTCTGCAGCCTTGGCAACAATCAGTTAAGGTTGTTGGCCACAAGTGAGTGCTAGGACGCCCTCCTACCCACAGGCAAAGGCGTAACAGCCTGTACCACTACCAACCACAGGCAAGGGAAAAGAAAAATAATAAAATTGAAAATATCTTAAAAATTTGTAAAAATTATCTACATCAATGGGCTATCACCATGGCATGTGAGATGATTGGCATCCACATCAACAGTTACCAGTCAAAATTGATCAGAATGACTACATTGGCGAATCGATAAAAGATTTAGAACTAAAATGATCAAATTGAAAAGTTTCTAACTAAATGGACATTTGAACAATAACTTTTAACTTTTTTTTTTTTTTTGGTAATTATCCCCATATCGACAATATTTTGAGGTGAACATGGGATAATCTACTTAGTTTCTAGAGTAATGTTCTCGATCCGTTTCATTTATGAACTAACGTTTAAAAAAAATTGGTAATCTTGGCTATCATTATAGAAGAAAAGGAAAAATACAAGACTTGAAGCGAGCGAAGCACATATCCACCTTGTACAAGTTTTAATTATCTCGTTCTTTGCTAATTAAAAGGGAAAAAATGTATTAATTGTCAATGCTATTGCTAGCAACGCCTATCCGTTACCATGGGAGTTTCACATCCTTGTGGAACGAGGGGTTGTCATCGTCCTAGAATCCAGATTTAGGATAAGCGTTGGCGTAGGCAAGCTTGTCAAGCAACTCTACAAATGGCTAGCTGGGAAACATGCTATGACCTCTGGCTCACGAGGACTATCACTGTCTATCGCTGAATATTCTTATGATTTTGATGGCCTCTCTTTTCGAATAACATCACGACAGGTTTGGTCCGTGAAATTGTTTCCGAAGGGTGAATGGACTTGGAAACATCTAAGGACTTCTTAAGATGGCAGTCTTCCCTGAATTGGATTCAAATCCACAATGTAGGAAGGACAGTATCCAAGTTGGTAATTTCAGAGTTGAGGTGCAAGTTGGATCCAGAAATAACAGGAAGTGAAGGTAGAGTAAGGAGAGTTTCTGGCTCTGCCATTTTCGTAGGGAGGCCGAAAGACAGCCCAGCTTTTTATCTTGGCACTGGGGAGGCTCAGCTGTAGTTTTAGAGATCCATGGAGATGAAAATGGGGCCAAAGCTTTTGCTTTTCCCCTTTCTTTAGCGGAGACTGTTGGATGTGTGAAAGTAGCATTTGAGGAGTATCAAGCAGAACACTAGCTCTCAACACTAGCTCTCATTGCAAAAGAAATCTAGTGTGTGATCCAGATAGATATTCCTGACTGTCTTGAATATGTCCGGAAATATTCACATACATGCACATACATTTTTTATTCTTTTGATGGCCCAAATCATTCAAATCTTCATCCACAAAAGGTTAATGAACAGAGAGATTTCTAAGAACCCTTAATAGTTAAATGTGTTCGGTAAACATGTGTTTGTCCTAAAAAGAAACACGGACATGAAGAAAACAGTGGTCACAAACATCTTGCGGACACTATATTATGACTCTTGCTGCCAATCCTTTGGAGAAATTACTACATCATTGGAGCAGTTCATGCAGTTCTATAATTTAATGGCATTGCAGGAATGACTTGTGGTAAGTTATCTTTCCATAGAGGATCCCATGGATATAGTTAATTGCGACGACAAATATGCATTAAAATTTGTGCATAATTGTGCTTTTTTTTAATTATTTTTCTTTTTGATTCAATCATATGAATTTCACAATTTCTTAAAGCATGATTGTCTTGATTTGAAGGAATGAGTTCTTTTAATATGAGCTCATGGATTAAGCTATCGCTTTTCTCTACATATGAATCTACCCAGCTTGTTTTGCCCTTTTTTGATAGTCTAGGGTATAAAATTGTTCACAACCAATTGATTTGAGGCATCTTAAAAGGAGAGAAGTGAACCGAGGGTAGGTTCTTTGCTCGTGAATCTATTCTTCATGTACAATTTAATCTCTCCCTGTTGTTACTTTTATTTGTTCTCACTTCAGTCACCTCCCTTATAGATACCTTTTCCAGAGTAACATCGTACCGAACTCCATTAATCGTCTACCTTTGGATGACTATCGTTGATGAAGTCAACTTGTTATATTAATGTTTGCCGTAGGATGTTGTATCTTTAGAATTTCCCTATCAGCATGGCACTATCCTTAAACGTTCGTCAGGATATTCACATGGCTGAAGATCTGTGGAAGATGGTTCTCATTGCCGCCTACCCACAGGGGAAGGCGTACAAGTTTAAAAGTTACCGTGCTCCGGTTCCTGGAAGCATCATGCATGTGCAATGGTCTTGATTTTAATGAAAAGTGGAAAACCAGATGGTTCAGAGCGCAAAATAAACAAAGTTGCAGGGAAGACCGGGTAGTTAAGTCTTTCTTTTATGATAATTAAAAGTGTCAAAATAAAAAAAGCAGCCGAGAGAAGACGAAGCCATCGAGTCTTTTTATGTTCTTTTTGTACTTCTCGTTTTTTCCTTTCTACATGTTGCCTCACGCTGTTATTACAGATTTGCGTGTAGAATAATAGAAAATTCAAACGAACGGATTAATTAAGCTTTTGAGAAACTTTTCTCTAAACCCGATATATCCACTTAGCTTTTATCTAAACTATTGTTAGACCATTGATATGCATATACTAATCTCATTTTCGGCGTTCTTAAGAAATTTAAAAAAACTTCCTCCCCCACACCTTCCTTTAGCTTAGTCATCTTGAAAAGTTCAAAGAAGTTCCTCTGAATTAAGTCATTGCATAATGATTATTGCCATTGCTATGTTATTTTTCAAGCAGTGTTTCTTTCCATTTATACAATTTATGATTATTGCCACAGCTATAGTTTTAAAATACTAAATCTTTACATAAGTTGAATGAGCAAAAGTAGGAAAGCAGTTTTAATTTGCATAAAAAAGTATTAATGTATAAAACCTACGGGAAGCATGAGCAAGTCTTCTAGTTTATGAGGATTTCCAAAGGCTCCTACAATTATCGAAGGCCTGAGCTGCACGCTTGTCAGAACATCGCCACGTGGCAGACCAAATTATGTGAATCGCTACAGAAAAGTATTAGCCCTCGGTATAGATTACTAAGATATTGAGCAAATTATAACCGGTTGCGAGGATATTGCATAAATTGCTATCAAATTAGTATATTTACGGATACTTCGCATGGTATATTACATAATTTATTATTTTAATAAAATTGCTTCTCTACTCTTGCACATTCAACTTACATGGAAATAGTACTTTTAGAATAATTGCAGCGACGATGATCATGAAATTGTGAAAGAAATACCACTCGACAATAATATATATCATTTGGTGGATGATTGCATATATAGTGAATTGATTTACCTTATAAATTCACTTTACACTTAACCAAACATTTCCTATGTCATATTTTACAAAAGGTTGAATTCATCAGGAACCATTTATATATAATTCTACTCCACCGTTTGATCTTTTTTTACTGATTACTATCTTTTAAGTAACTTTAATATTATTACTTTTTGTCGAAAGAAAATTGTATTCATTGTTCAAAAGGATAAATAAAAAATACATAGTCTTCATGACAAAACAAATTGAACAAAGCAAGAATACTAAAAAACAAAGCCAATTCTAGAAAACAAGAAGGATCAACGGAGCACCCACAAAGTTAAGCACACATTCATTCCACAATAACGGATGTCAAGCAAAATAATCGGCGGCCAATCACTGGATCTCATGTTCTTGACTAGAAATTCCTTCTCCAATAACTACAACGTTGCTAGTTAGCATCACACACTTAGATTCAACTTGCTGTACACCATCATTATATGAAGACAATTAAAATAGATTAAATAAACACAGATCTAACATGTAAATGAGCAAATCTTCATGACTCAACAAGACACTAAAGCTCCTGCGACCATCATTAAAGTTGGAGGCAGAGAACATACCACAAATAGAGCAAAGGGGTAATGTATCCCCAAAGGCATGCTTATTAAACTCCTGAATCTAGATCGGAAGAGGATAGCAACCAAATCTGGAACTAGGTTAAGAGATTTCAAACTCTCAAATCGAGAGCTGAATTGGAAGAAGAGAGCTCCAAAAACCTAAATCGGGGGAGAAAAAGGTAAGAAAAAAAAATAAAACACAAACGAAATTAATAAAGGAGGAGAGGAGGGTGAGACTAGCTCAAACCCTCTCCATAGCTAAAAGTTGAAGAAGATTAAAAAAGAGAGAGAGGTTGAGAGAAAAGACTTTTCGGCTCTTCTTCAATATTGTATTTACTCTATGTTGTAATGGGTGGGATTAAAATAATTAACTCTCTTAGGTGTATGGCATTGCAAGTGTGTAAGTCAATTTTTCTCTCCATATCATTCTGTCAACATGTGAATAGATTTTTTCTGTAAAGACATCACAACATATATTATGCGTAAAAGAGTCGATCTCATGTAAAATTATTGATATAATTGCGTTCTCATTCCTGTTGAGTTCATTTCACTACTTATTAGTTTTGACTTAACTAAATAAATGTAAATTTATACCTCTATCGACATTATAATTTTTCTCTATTGATTTTTTTCTTGTATTTTCCCATTCTCAAGGTCAACTTTACTGTTTATTGTCAAGAGATTCTCCGCCAACCTTTCATTTTTTCTTGAAAAGACTATTAAATTTTCCTTTGAAAAAGAAAAGGCTCCATCCAATAAAATTTAATGTGTTTAATGTGCAAATGTCACTCTTAGTATATTATATAAGATTAGCTTAGATGTTAGACTCAGATTTAAATAGCGTAGTGAGAAAATTTAACAGGAAATTGGCAGTGATTCTATGGCCAATAATTAATGTTAATGTCTATACAGAAACAAATTACGACCCTGTTTGCAATAACAATATACTAGAATAACAAATAAAATCAGTCATGAAAATTGAATTGTTTCTGTCAATTCACACGGAACCACCGTATAGTTATCTGCATGTGGCTTCCTATATTCGCATGCAAAAAGCGAATAGGAAATGTATAGGGAAAATTGTTTAATTGATTTTACACCTATTGTACGCATGTCAATTCAGTTATAAACTTTTCAATTTTTTCAATTTAGTCATAAATATTTACCCAAATCAATGTAGTCATTCTAATCAATTTCCATCAGAAAACTTCTAACTTATTGGCCATCTTATGTAGCGTACCGTTGCATCAGTGCTTTTCAATGAAAATTGGCTGAGAGGATTACATTGGAATTCCAAGCAAATGTTTACAAGTAAATTAACAAAATTATAAAGTTTAATATTGAATTAACATCCGTACAATAAATTTAAGGTCAATTGAATTATTTTTCCAAAATGCATATATGCACTCATAAGATATTTGATGATGATGATGATGGTGGCCTACAATATATAATTTTTGAACGGTAATAATTTCTTAACGCTCTAATAGTCCACCCAAACTGTAATATCTCGAAATTTGGCCCTTATTTTGAAATATATGAAATGTTTATTTTGTCAATGCACTTATAATTACTTTACTCTGAACTGATTACTCACGAGTTAACTAATTTATTGGGTGAGGTCGTAAAGGGTTAAAACACGAAAGACTAGAGAATTCGATTAGAAATCGACTGCTCGATTATAAGGATCGACAAGAGCCAATACTACACCGTTATAAATCAATTAGCGAATGGATATAAATCGATTTGAAGGACATACGTAGTCAATTCACGAGTGATTTCACACGATTACGATATTCGCATCGAATGATGATAACCCGAATTTTCTATTGATCTTATATTCATGGTACATAATTGAACCATCGCGATTACATGTTAACAAAGTGTCGTCTGCGATTCGAAGAGGCACAAACATGAATCGAAAATTATCAACCACGGGTTAACCACATGAGAACTCCTAAAAGCCACCTAATAGTTTAAGTCATACTAAAGTCACATTCAATCGTTTTTAACCATGAAATTTAATTCGATTTCAGGTATCGAACTTTCGAAGGTCATGAGACTAATTTATTTGACGTCACCTCATCATCCATTGAATTATCGACAAGTTCGAAATTTTAGGAAAAGGAATTATCGGATGGAAATTGGAGACCGAATAAGGAAAAATTCGGATCCAATGGCAAAATAGTGATTTTGGGCCAAAATTTTGGTTTTAAAAGAAAAATGGATATTCATAGATATTTTGGGGGACAATATGCTTGGCCAAGAGGACTTTTAGGAAGAGTTGGTAAAGAAAATCATGTGTTTTTGGAGAAAATCCCTAAGAAAATCTCCTCTCTCTCTCTCTCTCTCCCCCCTTTTCCTTCCCCCGCCCCTTAGCCAAAGCTGCCCCATTGTCTTTCCTCCTCAAGTTGCTGTGGGTTGATTAATTGCTTATGCCTATGATTGATTAATTGCTTTGTGTGGGTTGTTCAGACTTTTAATTTCCGGTTGGAATTGGAAAGCAAGTTTCTATAAAGATCCTGCGAGATGAGCAATCCTGAGCAGAGAGTCCCTCGGAGAAGGGCCATAGTGGCTTTAACAGGTGCTAGGGGAAGGGCACTGACTTGAGCTAATGCCAAAGCAAGGGCACCGAGATGGGCTGGTGCTAGAGGGAGAGCACCGATGCAAGCGGGTGCGAGAGGGAGGGTACTAATTGATCTTAGGATTGATGGGATCCTACAAGCCCTAGAGACCTTGGGGAACATGGTTGGGTAGCAAGCTCATAATCAAGCTGCTGTTGCTGCCGCCGTCACCATTGTTGTCGCTAATGCTAATGCTACCGCTGCTGCACCTGTTGAAGTCCTACTTAGAAATGGGAATGGTGAGCAGCCTATGCATAAGTTGGTGAAGCAATTTCTAAGGCTGAAGCCTCCAAAGTTTACTAGAGCGGGTGACCCTGAGGCTACAACCCTCTAGGTTAGAGAATTAGAGAAAGCTTTTGCACTGTCGAGATGCTTTAAGGAGGATAAGGTCACATTAGCCATCAACTAGTAGCAGGGTAACGTGAACACATGGTGGGAAGCCACTGAAGGAAGGGTATTTCCCGAGAATATGCTCCCAAAGTAGGATGCCTTCATCGAAGTGTTCACCGAGAAATATTTCTCGGACTGTGCTTGAGAACAACAAATGACTAAGTTCCAGGGCCTTCACGAGAAGTAGATGACTGTGGATCAGTATGAGGTGAAGTTCGTCGAGCTATCAAAGTACGCATCGAGGTTGATCTAGGACCCGGTGGACAAATCGAGAAGGTTTAGAGATGGCCTGAAGCTGGAGATTAAGGATTCGTTGGTACCACTGAATCTCAAGGACCATGACGAACTGTATGAGAGAACCCAGCTGATTGAGAGGAATCTGAATAAATAGGTAGCCGCATTTGGGTCGCGGTTTGTGCCTAATAGAAACAATAATTGGTTTCGAAAAAGACCGATGACTGGAGGAAAGTATCCTATCCCTCCCAATCAAAAATGCGGTATTGGAAAGCCGATACCCCACTCGAATGGTGTGTGCTGATTTTGTTATAGGAAGCATGGATCAACTGTGTGTCTTGCTAGAACAAGAGCTTGCTATAGATGTGGCTAGCACGGCCACCAAGTGAAGAACTGCCCGTGCAGGCCAGTGGGAGTGCTGGCGCCACTGCCGCAAATATGGCAGGCAGTAAGGAGTGCGTCGTAGAACGCACAACAAGGCATTTTAAGTAAGCCTCTGATGCAAGGAAGGGTGTACGCTGTCACCAGAAGGAAGGCGGAGAACTCGCAGAATGTGATTATAGGTACGGTCTCGTTGAACGACCATGTTGCTTATGCTTTGTTTGATCCTAAAGCCACGCATTCATTTATTGTTGAACAATTTGTTAAGTTAGTGGGGTTATGTCCCAAATAGTTGGAATCAATTCTTATTATATCCACCCCGTTAAAAGATAAAGTGTTGTCTACAGTAGGGTGTCGTGGCTACAAGTTAATGATTAGTGATCTTGAGGAAAGAATAGATTTGATTGTGCTGGCGGTATTTGATTTCGATGTGATTATTGGTATGGATTGGCTCACCAAGCACCGAGCTACCATGGACTGTTATCGTAAAGTGATTCAGTTTAACTTGTTAGTAGATGGTAGTTTTGAGTTGGTTGGAAATCGAGGGGGACCCTCGATTACTTTAATTTCGTCGCTTGAGGCAACCCGATTGTTGGACATGGGTTGCCAAGGTTATTTGGCAACCGTGATTGATACGTCAGTTGAGGAGCCAAGGATGGAAGACATCATCGTGGTGCGAGAATTTTTGGATGTCTTTCTTGAAGAGTTGCCTGGTTTACCCCCTAAAAGGGAGATAAAGTTCATGATTGAGTTGGCCCTTGGAATGGAGCTAATTTCTAAGGCTCCTTACCATATGGCGCTGTCAAAGTTAAAAGAGCTAAAGGTGCAAATGCAGGAGTTGTTGGACAAATGATTTATTCATCCAAGTGCATTGCCTTGGGAAAAGCCAATTTTGTTCATAAGGAAGAAATATTGTTCCTTGTGTCTTTGCATCGACTATCGGCAGCTCAATCAAGTGACGATCAAGAATAAGTATCCATTGCCAACGATAGATGACTTGTTTGATTAGCTATAAGGAGCTTTGCTATTTTCCAAAATCAACCTAAGGATAGGTTACCATCAGTTGAGAATTAAGAAGGAGGATATATTGAAGACAGCTTTTCGTAAGTGTTACGGTCATTATGAATTCACCGTAATGCCGTTTGGTTTGACCAATGCCCCAGCTGCTTTTATGGACTTGATAAATCGAGTATTCAAGGAGTACCTGAACTAGTTTGTGATCGTGTTCATTGATGACATATTGGTATATTCAAAGAGTCTAGAGGAGCATGAATAACACTTAAGGACAATACTTCAAACCCTGCGAGAACATGAGCTATATGCAAAGTTTAGTAAGTGTGAGTTTTGGCTAACTCGCGTAACTTTCTTGAGTCACGTGATTTCTAGTGAAAGGATTTCCATGGACCCAACCAAGATTGGAGCTATTATAAACTGGTCGAGACCAACAACAGTAATTGAGATCCGAAGTTTCTTGGGATTGGTAAGCTATTATAGACGGTTCGTGGAAGATTTTCTACAATAGCCATGCCCTTAACATGATTGCTGAAGAAGAAAGAAAAGTTTAAATAGTCGGATAAGTGCAAGCACAGTTTTCAAGAGCTTAAGCATAAACTGATTACCACACCCTTTCGTACGAAAGACTAGGTTGCATTTTGATGCAACATGGAAGAGTAGTTGCGTACGCATCCCATCAGCTAATGCCTCACGAGTTGAATTATTTGACGCATAATTTGGAACTGCCAGCGATCATCTTTGCTCTGAAGATTTGGAGGCATTACTTGTCTGGAGAACGGTTGCAGATTTTTACGGATCATCAAAGCTTGAAGTATTCGTTGATGAAGTATTTGTTCTCTCAAAAGGAGCTAAACATGAGGCAACGTCGTTGGATGAAGCTTCTTAAGGACTACGACTATGACATCTTGTATCATCTTGGAAAGGCCAAAAAGGTCGCGGATGCACTAAGTTGGAAGTTATCGATTGCACATATGATAGTTCAAGAGTGGATTCTGCTCGAAGGAGTTCAAGATTCAGATTTCAAGTTCGAGGTATGCCACCTTTCAAGTCTCATGGCTACCCTCAAAATTGAACCGAAAGTGCAAGTGAAGATTAAGACACTGCAGTTGACAGACCTTGAAATCCAGAAAGTTCTGCAAGAGGATACGAAAAAGAGGAAAGATGATTTCCAAGTTACGGAGGACAGATTATTGAAGTTTCATGGATAATTATGCGTGCCTAATGATGTGGAGCTTAATGAGGAAAATTTATTAGAAGCCTATCGTAGTAGTTATAGCATTCATCTTGGCAACACAAAGATGTATTAGAATTTGCAGCAGTACTATTGGTAGAATGGTATGAAGGCAAATATCGCCAAGCATGTTGCTAAATGTTTGATGTGCCAATAAGTAAAGACACAACATTGCAAACCTGGTGGACTTTTGCAACCCCTGGAGATTCCCAAGTGGAAATGGGAACATATCACAATGGATTTTGTGATTGGATTGCTGAGGATTCAGTGAGGTAATGATTCCATCAAGGTTGTAGTTGATAGGTTGACGAAATTTGCTCACTTCATCGTCGTACGAAAGGACTTTGCATTAGACAGATATGTTGAATTGTACGTACGACAGATAGTTCATCTTCATGGAGTGCTAGTGACGATCACGTTAGATTGAGACCCAAAGTTTACGGCAGCTTTTTGGAAAAGTTTACAAACTGTCTTGGAAACAAAGTTGCAGTACAATACTGTGGCTTCCCAAAAATTCAAGACAAGCTCTAAGGTGTATTAAAGCCCATAATTAGGTAATGAAATTACCTATGGTTTATGCTTTAGTCATTAGTTTTCTCTTAGGACTAAGTGATATGTGCTTGTGTTCATGAGTTTTTAAATTAGTAATATAGGATAAATTAATAAGAATGATTTATTCTTGGCCATGTGAAATTTAAAATTTGAAATCTATAAAAGAAATAATTAAAGATGAATAATTGAAAGTGAAATTGTGGGTTTAATTAGGTTGGGCCTTAGGCCCAATGGCTTGAGCTCTTGGTGGGCCGAATGGTCGGCCCAATAAAAGCCCAAGGAAGAGGCTGCCGTCGACCAAGGGGGGGGGGAGGAATGGCCGGCCCACTTCTTCCCATCCAAGTCCAAGCCCAAGCCCAAGCCCACTTTGCATGGGCTTTGCCAAGTGGCAAGGAGAGGTCTTCATGCATTGGCTATCAAGGGTGGCAAGTGATGATGGCAGATGATGAAGATTTGAGGAAATAAAAGGGAAGGAGAGAGAGAGTGGCCGGTTGGTTTCCGTCCAAGCCAGAGAGAGAGAGAGAGAGAGAATTGCGAGAGAAAGAGAGGGCGCCGAGAGGAGAGGAACCGAGGAGGAGGAGGAGCCGTTGCCGCCCGTTCGTCCGCCGTGTGCCGTCGTTCTTTTGAGTTTAGAGACAAATTGGGATCCACTTCCTACTCTTGCATGTGTGTTTTGCATGTGTGTTTGGAGTGGTGTCGAATTTTGGGTGGTTAGGAGTGAGAAACCGGAGCTAGTATGTTTTATTGTTGAGATAGCTTGCTGTTTTCGTATGAACCGCCTGAACCAGAATCTTGTGAGAGCTTGCATACATGTTTCGAGTCCTATTTTGACTTTGATTTCTTCATGAAAGTTGTAGACAACATCTTAAACTACAACATACTAAAATTTGGTACAAAATGGTGGAGATTTAAGGGGTCAAACCCTCATCCTACGAAGACACTAGATCTGGAACGATTTTGCTGATCTTTTGGTAGATCTGTGGTTGCATGTCGATTTTTATCAAGAATATATCTTCTACTTCTTCATGAAACTTGTAGAGAACATCTTAAATACTAAAATACTCAAATTTTAAGTAAAATGAACAAGTGTAGCCTAGTGAATCGACTTACTCTTGAAGATGGTAAATCTGGAGACGCGGTACTGGACACCCGAGACTTCATGGACCCATATGGCGACTGTTCTTTGGAAATTTGACTTAGATACCTTAATGAAAGTTGTAGGGGACCTCTTTAAGTAAAAAATATTCAAATTTCAGAGGAAACGAAGAATAATAAGTGGGTAAAAACTCGGTATTTCGGAGATGACTACACTGGACGTTTCGGTGTGAGAACCAGAAGCTTCGGACGACTATAGGAAATTATCTAAAAATCATCTGGCCTAGAAGTCTTCATGAAAAATATACTTTAGTGTCTTAAATATAACCTGGTAAAATTTTATAATTTTTGGAGGTCGTTCGGGTTTTTTAATCGAATTATTTCAAAAACTGCACATTCTGTTTCTATCTGAAATTGCATGCTGTATTTGTGTGGATTATATCTTTTGTGTGGAACTCTATTGGCCATGTGTTTTTCATGAAATCATTATCTTATTGGCTTGTCTATCACGTGCCTTGATTTCATGATTTTTGAGAATCATATGGATATTTAATTTAAATATTTTCTAAAATGGTACAAGCTGGAATTTAATAAACTTCAAAAAGGCATGATCAATGGACTATTCTAAATTGTACGAATTCCATAAATTTTATTGTTATGAATGATTGTGTCTTGCTGCATGTATAATGATGACTGTAGATGCATGTATGAATCAAAAGGATGGAAGTGATTTTGTTTGCCATTACATCATGTGACATGCTGAGTTGAGACCTAAATTGGTGAACATGAACAATGATAAAATGAGGAAAAACTGTTTGAGGCGGTTGATAATGCCCTGGAAGTATCAGGATGCCCGGGATGGGGGGTGCCAGATGCCCGGTTGATAATGGCGGTTGATACATGGCCGGATGGCCTCGGGAGTTTCGAGATGCCCGAAATGGTTGGGTGCCGGAAGCCTCGGAGGTCTTTGCCCGAGGGGATGCCTCGTGATACCAGTTGAGATGCGAGATGCCCGGAATATGGGGGTGCCGAATGCTCAGTGGCCTTAAATGGTTGAATGCCGAAGGTTTTTCTCACGATGCCAGGATGGGGTGCGAGTGGTAAAGCGTGGGATGAAATTGATGATCTCGAGAAAGAGTGATGTGGTGATCGAATTGAAAGTTAAAAGTGGAAATTGAATCATGCATATATGATATGATATGATGATGATCACCTATGGCATGATGACATGCATATATGATATGATATGATGATGATCACCTATGGCATGATGACATGCATCTATGATATGATGATGATCACCTATGTCATGATGACTTGCATATATGATATGATGATGATCACCTATGGCATGATGACATGCATATATGATATGATATGACGATGATTACCTATGGCATGATGACATGCATATATGATATGATGATGATCACCTATGGCATGTTGACTTGCATATATGATATGATGATGATCACCTATGGCATGATGACTTGTATATATGATATGATGATGATCACCTGTGACATGATGACATGTATGTAATATGATTGTGATGAGGATGTATGATGGTATATGCATGGCTTCAAGGTAAGTAGGCTTGGATGCATGGATGACATGTATTATGTTGCGATTGTATTGTATGATGCATTGAGTGGCTATTGGATCCTTTACCTGCTGAGTGGTTGTACTCACCTCTTTGGGGACCAACATTTCAGATTAGAAAGATGCCACTTCCTACCGTCACGCGAGGCACCTTCTAAGGCCTCCCCTCGGATGTAGAAGTAGAATGTACGGAGATCGACTGCGTCACCATTCCTGGATTGACTTTTGTGCAAGTGCGAGTGCTGGTTATGTACGATGTGGGCTTGGCTGGGGGCCAATCATCCAGGAGTTTCTGTCAGTTCATGTTCGACGAGACGGAGTGTTTAGGGGGATGTTGCCGCCACCACCACCCGACGCGCCAGGATGGGTGTGATGGTTGCGTGAGGGGTAGAGAGCTGGTGTTTCTTTTTTGGAGTAGCCGCTGCTGTTAGATGGAGGATGTCATGTGATTACTTTAGGGGTCGTAGTATCTTCTTGGGATGTGACCAAGTGTAGCTGAAAATCTTGGCTTTCTTTTGTTGTATCGACCCGCGAAAAATCCATCAAAAAATATGTAAATAAAAGTGGCATGGCTCTATCTTTTCCTATGGTACTTAGTGGTGTGCAATTGTATCATGGTTGTTGGAGGGAGAGATGGCGAAATTAAATTTTGCTTCCGCTAATGAGTCGCGCTGGGACCGTTTTCAAAAAAAAAAAAAAAGTCTATGAACTTTGATGCTTCTTCTAAGAGATGTAGCTAGTGTTCCATTAAGTGTAGCGTCAGGTGCCTGTGGCGCCCTAAGGTGGTTCGGGGTGTCACAAATACGGCCTATCGCCCACATACGGATGGCCAGTCTGAAAGGACTATTCAGACGCTCGAGGATATGCTGCGAGCTTGCGTGTTGGATTTCAAAAGAAGCTAGGAGAAACAGCTTCATCTAGTTGAGTTCGTCTACAACAATAGCTATGAGCAAAGCATCAAAATGGCACCATTTGAAGCATTGTATGGCAGAACCTACAGAACTTCTGTCTGCTAGGACAAAATTGATGAACACAAGGTTACAGGCCCTAAGTTGGTTTAGTAATCAGTGGATGCCGTCAAGGTCATTTGAGAGGCTTAAGATCGCTTAGAGCCATCAAAAGAGATATGCAAATAAACGGCGTAGGTTTTTGGAGTTTCAAGTAGGTGAACACGTATTCCTCAAAGTGTCACCGATGAGAGGTATTTCACGTTTTGGTAAGAAATGGAAGTTGAGCTCGAGGTACGTTGGTCCCTTCGAGATTTTGGAGTGGATTGGGACTTTAACATATCGTTTCGTGTTGCCACCAAGACTTACTCAAGTGCATGACGTCTTCAACGTGTCGATGCTAAGGAAGTATGAACTTGATCCAACCCACGTGCTGGATTTCGAGGAAATAAATGTGGACAAGAGGGTGTCATACATGGAGAGACTAGTTTGGATAGTGGATCGAAAGGAGTAAGTGCTATGCAGCAATATGATTTCATTAGTCAAAGTGGTCTGGCAGCACCATGGAACGGAAGGAGCCACGTAGGAAAGCGAAGAGTTGATGAGGCGTCAACACTCTCACCTTTTTGTTGAAGCATTGTAATGATTCAAATTTTGAGGACGAAATTTTTGTTAGAGGGGAAGAGTTGTGACATCCCGAAATTTCACCCCTATTTTGAAATATATTAAATGGTTATTTCGTCGATGTCCTTATAGTTACTTTACTTTGAATTGATCACTTACGAGTTAATTAATCTATTGAGTGAGGCCGTAAAAAGTTCAAACGCGAAATATCAGAGAATTTGATCAGTGTTCGATCATAAAGATCGATAATGACCAATACTACACTGTTATAAATCAATTAGCGAATGGGTGTAACATAGTCGGTTCGCGAGTGATTTCACACGATTTCGATATTTGCGTCGAACAACAATAAACTGATTTTTCTATTGATCTTATATTCAGCATACGTAATTAAACCCTCGCGATTACATGACAACCAAGGGTCGTCCGCGATTTGAAGAAGCACAAACATGGATCGAAAATTATTGACCACATGTCAACCGCATAAGAACTCCTAAAAGCCATTTGATAGTTTAAGTCGTACTTAAGTCGCGTTCGATCGATTTTTAACCATGAAATTTAATTTGATTTCAGGTATCGAACTTTCAAGGGTCACAAGACTAATTTATTTGACGTCACCTCGTCATCCATTGAATTATTGGCAAGTTCGAAATTTTCGAAAAAAAGAATTATCGGACAGAAATTGGAGACTGAAAAGGAAAAATTCAGATCCGGTGGCAAAATGGTAATTTTGGGCCAAGATTTTGGTTTTAAAAGAAAAATGGATATTAGTAGATATTTTGGGGGACAATATGCTTGGCCAAGAGGATTTTTAGGAAGAGTTGGTAAAGAAAATCATGGATTTTTGGAGAAAAATCCTAAGAAAATCTCTCTCTCTTCTTCCCCCCCATTTGCTTCGATTTCCCTCATGCCATTCATCTTCATTTCCCTTGCTTGCCGCCCATATCACCCACATTGGCACCACCATCCGCACCTTCATCACCCACCCCTCACTCATCATCCTACACCACCGCACCCGCACCCGCACCACCAACTCCACTACCAAGGTTCCAAGTCGCCACTGCTTGAGCTACCTGTCCGTTTACCCACACACACCACCACCATCGCCACCACCAACACCCTTGACGCCATCAACGTCGCCGCAAGCTGCCATCCGCTGAGCAGCCACCACCGAACACCCAAGCTCAAGCCATGAGCTTGAGCACACCACCACCGCCGTTGAGCTTTTGCTTGAGCAAAGTGAGTGTCACGTTCTCGATGCCATCGCTGCTATCACCGGAGCTCGCCGTCGCCGGAAACCCGTGAATTAACCTCCTAATCGTGAATTAGGGTGTTAAGTACGTTTATGGAGTAGATTAGTTTACTATTAATGGTGGTTAGTATTAGTTAATTTAAGTTTAGCCTTAATTGCGATTAAGGATGGTTTAGATTAAATTTAAGCGCGATTAGTTTAAGTAATTATGATTAGATTAATTAATCATGGTTAGATTAATTAATTGAGTTTAGTTTAATTAATCGTGATTTATTTAATTAATCATAATTTATTTAATCGTGATTTATTTAATTAATCATAATTTATTTAATCGTTATTTATTTAATTAATCATGATTATTTTAGTTAATGTCAATTAATTTTTAATTAATTATAGTTAGGCTAATTAATCGAGTTTAGTTTAATTAATTGTAATTAACTTAATTAATCATAAATAGCCTAATTAATTGCAATTAGCTTAATTGATCATGATTAGTGTAATTAATGACAGATTAGCCATTAAGTAGAATTTTATGCTCATTTTTCTAGATGAGATTGTGCGTAATTCCGGTTGTTTGCATGTGTGATGCTACGCTATTGATTGCTCAATAATAGATTTTTATTTACTATTTTCAAAGGAGGTTCTATAGGCAAGAAAATAGAAAAAATATAAGATGTAGGGTTTGGATGCCAAATTTTAAGTGCTAAATAAAACAATGAGGTTTTAAAATGAAAGTGTGTAAACTTTGATAAGTCGACTTCAAATACGTGATTATGTACGAATATTTACTGGAATTTTTAATTGTGAAAAGTTGCCAAAGCTGATTATTTGAAAACGAACTATTTTGTCCTTGGCTAATTAATAATAATAATAATTGGCTTGATTGATGGAGTACTTGAGTGGTCATTTAATCAAACCCGTCATTGAACAATAGTTTAGGGGCGATGCCCGAATTTTATCGGATGCCTTGTGAAGGTCCGGATGCCAAGTCGCGGTTTAGGCTGGAGCGATGTTCCTTTATGGAATGATGTCTAAGTGGGGATTCTAGACAATACTGTACTCGATGGGGGTGGGACGATGCCCAGTCATGTCGGAAGACCACCAACTCTTGTGTTGACCTTGACCTGAGGGGTCGTAATAATTGGAACACGTGTGTTGGCAATGCGCATGGATTTTTTTTAGAATGTATTCTGATTATTATTTATACATGTTCCACTAGTATTGCCATGTGAGATGTGATAATATGCAAGGGTGTGCCAATGTGAGGTAAATTTGTATGTGATGCGTGTTTAGGTTGCCTCCAAGACGAATCCGCGTCCTAATTGAGGCTTAGGTTGTTAACTTGCTAAGATTTATATCTCACTCCACTGTTGTTAATTATTTTTAGGGCCATAGCGTGGAGAACTGCCAGGTGCGGTTGTGGTGGGCGTGAGATGCAACACCTTTTTGTTGGCCCTGCCGTTAGTGAAGTTTAGGTTAACCCTAATCCCTAAAAGTTTTTGAGAGGGTCAATAAGAAGTGACCATAGAAAAGTTTGTAATTATTAAACTTCCTAGGGGTAATAGTGGATAAATAAATATGTTGTTTTCGGAAATATTTGTTGTGTTTTACTATTTCTGTTGTTTGTTCACTGACTGGGTGTTTATTTTAATTGCTTCTCAAAAGATAAAAAGAAAGAGTTGGCGACGCATCCTGAGATGTCGCAATTTAGTTGACCGTCGAGGAATGTTGCGCATTTGAGGTTCGGGGTGTGACACAAACATTGCTTATTAATTTTCATCAAGGAGAGTAACCCTCAAGCTCTATCTATGCGACTTCTAGACTTTCCTCAATTAAATATGTTTTAGTTATAATTATCTAAACTTATTAGCCAACTAGCTAGATGCCCCATGTAATGCACGGGTATGAGAACTTATCTTATTTTAAACGCTGTTAGTAACGTAAATTTTCAAATGAGACGTAAGATACAGAAATTTATAAAAATAAAATATTTACGTCAATCAAATTATATATTAGTGTTTAAGTAAGGTTTTATTTAAAGTGGATCTACGACCCATCATTTAATATATCCTCCCTGATTTAAAAATGAGAAACAAAATCAAATTATTGATTAAATCATAAAATAAGTAATCGATAATAACGTGAAAGCATAAAATGGGCATAAATCCGCCTCTCTTGTTGGCTCACCTCTATTGTCGGAATCTTCGCTTTTGTGCTATGTATCTTAAAAAGATAATTAAAAAAAAAGCATTATCAATATTTTTCATATTTACGGATTCGTGTCGTGACGTTGCATAAAGAGTGATGCACAGGAGTCGAATGATTATGAACAGTGTACAATGAACACGAGGATTCGTTCTAGGATTGATGCGTGAACAGGGGCAAGAGAATCGGAAACCTCGTATAGAATTGCGGCCCTGGATAACATGCTCCGTCCAAGAAAGTGGGCCTAATCTTCATATTTAATTCTCCATTGGTTCTCAATCTCTACTCTTTGTTTTTTAAGGAACATGGACAGTGTAAAATACAAGAAAAAGAGAAAAGAAACAATTAAAAATTTATAAAGAATTTGGAAAATTAAAAATAAATAAATGAAAAACCATCTATGTTTGCTGATCATGCAATATAGGATGACCGACAGTTACATAAGTGATTTGCTGCCAAAATTGATTAGAAGGCTACCTTGGAAAATCATAAAAAAAAATTAAGCCTAATTTGGTTGTCATATAATATGTTTAAAACTTTTTGGATAATTATCCCAACATTTATATATGGATATTTAAATGCATGATAGGAAATAAAACAGGAAAATTTGTATGAAAAGCGTTTTGCAAAAGTGATAAAGTTATAAATAATCAACATTAGGTAAAACTAGCATAATCAAGTTTTCGCTCTCACATCTTGCTTGGCTTCTAATTAGCCCACTATAGATGAATTGCAACTCGTAAGTTTAATATCAAATGAATAATTAATTGATGTACCAAATCGCAATTGGTAGAAGTTGAGAGAGTTTGTATTAAACAAAAACACCACCTCACAAGACGGATTAGTCGCGCTCGTTTATCAATTCTTCAAACTCTCTCAAATATCTCACGTCTTTGGAGTCGTGATCAGACCAGCTATATTTTTGTCCGTTTAATTTCACCTTTCTTCCCTAGTTCTTCTTTCCCATTCTGCCCCAGGGTCCATCTACGTAGTCCCCCACGCACACCACCCACGCACGCATCTGCACGACCATGTCGCCGTAGCCATTGGCCCATTCCCAAGCACCCACCCACAACGTTTTTCCCTCTACGTATCCAGGAGAGAGGCAAGCCTCGCCAGAGTCTCCCAAGGCTGGCTAGCGACGCCGTAGTGGCGACGACCTCGACTTATGTGAGGTCAAGACTGCTGAGAGTTATTGCTATCTGGGCCAGGGTGTACGTTGCCACCTGGATTAGAGTTTACGCGTGTTAAATGCATATAAATTGTCGTTTTCATTTCAAGTGACATTTTTCCAAGAAAAGGACACAAAAAAAGCAATTAGGTGTCATCGGGACACAGTAGAGTTATTGCTCTCTGGGCCTAGGGACTCCCGTGCAATCAGACATTCAGCTTCATTGCGACTTCAAAAATTGAAAAGCCACGCACATGCATGCGCAATTCACTGCATCACTAATAGCTAGAGGCGACTTTGACCATTCTTTTGGTCTCAAGACCAAGACAAATAAATTGTAAATAATGACTCTGGGGTCAATTTCTACTTCCTGGTCTTGCTTTATAGAAGAAACGAATCAAATCAAAATTTTGGCATAACTACAGTGGAGAACCTTTTACAAATCAACGTGAAGATAGCATATCAAGTAAAGCATCTACGAATTCTTCATTTAAATATTTTGTTTTTCTTTTCATTTTTCATGTAAATTAAATTTTTATCGTCAAGTTTACCTTCTACCATGATTATAGGGACGATATATATCTAATATCTTTCTATTTATACTGTACAAAATATTAATGAATTTATGTGCTTCATTCATTCAATTCTCTATTTATCTTAAATCATCGCCAAACAAAGGCACATTGATCTTGTTAAGGAGAAAAAAAATCAATACAACCATGTTGTCTCCCTCTTCAAACCTTAAATTTTGATTTACTTCCAGGTGGCAAACTTTGTGACATGGAAGCTTAATGAAAACAAATATTTGCTTTGGGAGACATAGGTTTTGTCTTTGATTGAAAATAGGAACCTACTTGATTTCTATTAGATATATTGTTAATATAGTAAAAAATAATATGTTCATATACAAATCCAATAGGTGAAAATACAGTTATTTGGGTCCATATACACCATAGCCCAATAACTTGTATATAAAAACTTTAGGGTTCCCCTACGTTTAAGGTAACACTGTTGAGCGTTCCAAATTTGACGTCTTTTGGTGTAATACTTCAAGCAACCGCTTCTTCTCTCTCAAACCTATAGCCTCCAACAATCTTGAAGTATTATGTTTGTGTATCGGATTTGAGCAAGTAAGGTGTCCTCTTGAAGATTTCGTCAAGGCAAACTCATGGGTATAATTTACTTTCGATTTCGACCTTGGTACGGGATCTGAGTTTGAAGATTCGGGTGATGGAAATCTTTGATTCAAAAAGCCAAAAATTAAAGCTAATTTTAGAGGGTGAAACCATTTGGGCTTTGTTCTACTCATCAATACGAACGTTTTGAGTGGTCACTTGCATTGATCGGAGGTCAGACGGAGAAGTTATGGCACCCGGAAGTTTCCATCTGAATTTCCAGCGAATTTCAATGACGAAATTTCCAGCGAATTTGGGTGACGGAAATTTTCAACAAGTTTCAGCAACAAGGGCAGTCCAATTTAAGGTTTTTGGGTGCTCTAGATCTATTTTTGGGGGTTTCTTTTTGGCAAATTCCATCTCTACAGAGCAGTTTGATCAAGGTTTGGAGAGTTATTCGACTTTGTGGCTCCGAAGACTCCAATATGCACTTTTCCTAATACTTTGCTCTGATTAAAATGACAAAGCGTAGTTCTTATGATATTATAAAGTTGCAATCAATTGATGTTATTGAATTTCATGGCTAGAAATTACATGTTCAATTTGGCATTAAAGAACATGACATATTCTATACTATGTTAAGTGATTTTGCATCTACCACTGAAGATGTGGATAAATATCAATGGAACAAAGATGAAGATTTTTGTAAAGATTATTTGTTGAATTTTCTAAATTATAATCTGGCTATGACTTATAGTGAGTATAAGACGACGAAAAAGATATGGGATCACTTGAACGCTTAATTCCAAAAACAAGAGGGGCTCTCTAAAACTCTCATAGCGGAGAAATTCTTTAACTTTAAATTCACTATGAATTCAAGCATTACCTCTCAGTTAGTTGAATTTGAGAACATGAGGAACAAGCTGAAAGGTGATAACTCTGATATATTCAATAATCTCTTTGTCAGTCTTATGTTAATCAAACTACCAACTGAATAGAGTTCTTTCGAAACTGAAATGCACAAACTGAAGGTACAGATGTGACTGGATGAATTAAAGAGGTATATTCACATTAAGGATCAAAACATTACTAAAAAGAGTTTGGAACAAGTAGGACAACAAAAGTCAGTTGTCAACTTAGTTTCACACTCCAATAAACCTCATAAAAGGTCCAAATCACCAAAATGTGAATCTTCTTTATAGTTAGAGGCCAAAAAGACTATCTCTAAAAAGAAGAAAAATGGCGAGTGCCATAACTATGGAAAGTGAGGTCACTGGGTAGCAGAGTGTAAGTTACTAAAGAAGTCAACGAATGACACACCACAAAATGAGGCCAATATGCTTATTAAAGAATCTGAGTCTCGAGCTTTCGTTAGAATGGTGAAGAATGGAAAGGTCAGTGTCTCTTTTGAGTGGTGGTTGGACAGTGGCGCTACTTGTCATGCTACAAATGACAAGAACTTACTCACTGAGATCACAGAAGTGAAACACACTACGAAAAATTGCAATGGTGGTGAGGCAAATGTGACTTATGCTGGAACTGCAAATTTGGTGCTTTCTTTAGGTGAGTTACTAACTTTGGAACATGTTAGAGTAGTTACTTTACTTAAAAAGAATTTGATATCTATGAGTTTACTTGATAAAGCCGATATGTTTTTTCAACTATGAATGGTAGAGTAACTTTATCTATTAACTCATGTTATTTCGGTTATGCATTCATGGTTAATGATATGTATAGATTGAGTTTAAATACTGATAGCATAAACCATGTAAATTCTACTTTGATTAATCTAAAGTTGCTACACAATAAACTTGGACATGTGAATTATAGGAAAATGCAACATCTAATTAAAACTTACAACATTCCATTATATACTTCTATTCGATTTGACAAATGTAAAGTGTGTGCACATGCTAAGATCACTAGAAAACCCTTTAAGTTGGTTTCTAAAAGCACACAACTTCTTGAGCTAATACATTATAACATTTGTGACTTTAGAAATTACATTACTAAAGGTGGTCAGAAGTATCTAATAACATTCATAGACCATTTTTCTAGCTATTGTTATGTCTATTTGTTGAAATCGAAAGAGAAAATCAACTCAACTTGAAAATTACGAGGTTTATGAGTGATAGAGGAGGAGAATACACAATGACAAGGTTCAAGGAAATTTTGTATTTTAGAAGGTATAACACTTGAAACCACTACTCCTTAATTGCCCCAATCAAATGGTGTTGTCGAGCGTAAGAATAGAACGTTAACTGAAATATTAAATTCTATGTTACTTACAGCTGGTATGTCTTCCTCTTACTAGGGAGAAGCGGTTCTAACTACTAATTACATTTTGAACAGATTGTTGCACTCTAAATTGTCTATGGCACCTTATGAGATATGGCATAAGCGCCATTGTATATATGATACTCTTAAGACTTGGGGCTGTATTGCTTGTGTAAACATACCAGATCCTAAGAGACCTAAGGTGGGACCTAAAACCATTACTTGTGTATATCTAAGTAGTGCAGAAGATAATGCTGCAAATAGGTTTTTAGATCTATCTACTAACACAATGATAGAATCTAGAGATGCAGTGTTTTTTGAAAACAAGTTTCTCAGAGATCAAGGCTTGAATGTTTCTGGATCTACAGATTTGATTTTAGAATCTCATGTAGAATCTGAAGCAGGCCATTCTGACACTAACTCCACACAGCTGGCTGTTGAACCATTTTCAATTAGAGTATCTACAAGAGAGAGAGAGAGAGAGAGAGAGAGAGAGAGAGTTCCCAAAAGTTTTGGTAAGGACTTTGTTACATACCATCTTGAGGATAATCCATTCTCCTATTATGAAGCAATGAGATCTAGGGAATTTCTACTGTGGGCAGAAGCCATAGATAATGAAATGAGCTCTTTATTGCAGAACCACACTTAGTAGCTAGTAAATTTACCAAAAGGGGCTAAGGCTATAGGCTGTAAATGGGTATTGAAAAAGAAACTGAATAGTGATGGATCAATAGCCAGATATAAAGCATGTTTAGTAGTTAAAGGCTATAAACATCAGAGTGGAATAGACTATTTTGATGTCTATTCACCTGTTTGTCAACTGTCAACTATAAGAATTCTTCTTGCTTTGACATCTATTGAACACTTTGTAGTACATCACATTGATGTAAAAACAACTTTCTTAAATGGGGAGTTAAATGAGGAAATTTACATGGAACAACCGGAATGATATGTTATGAAATATCTTGAGGACAAAGTTTGTAAATTGAATAAATTCTTGTATGGTCTTAAACAAGCACCTAAGAGGTGGCATCTTAAATTTGACAAAGTGGTAAAGAGTTATGGCTTTCAGTCTAGTTATTCAGATAAATGCCTTTACCATCATTCTATGTCAAATAAGATAGTCATCATTTGCTTGTATGTTGATGATATGTTAATTCTTGGTTCCGACCATTTTGTAGTAAGTGACATGAAAGTTACTTTAGCTAAAGAATTTGACATGAAAGATCTTGGTATTGATAATACCATTATTGATATGAAAGTAAGCTTTAAACAATAAGTCATCTCCCTTAGTCAGACTCATTATATTGACCAGCTACTTTCTATTTGGAGATATGATAAGTGTAAACCGAGTGAGACATTAT
Organism: Eucalyptus grandis; assembly: GCF_016545825.1. Taxonomy (NCBI): domain Eukaryota; kingdom Viridiplantae; phylum Streptophyta; class Magnoliopsida; order Myrtales; family Myrtaceae; genus Eucalyptus; species Eucalyptus grandis. The sequence goes on along the minus strand of NC_052615.1, from coordinate 25,120,977 downwards.
GTGATTATAATAACAGACTGAGTCCTAATAAAGGGATCAGCGTGGATCAATTTAGGTACTCGAAACTATTTGATAGTCTCATGTATACTATGAGTTGCACTGGACCCGACATAGTCTTTACAGTTGGCATGCTGAGTCGTTTTACTAGTAATCCTAGTAAAGAGTATTGGGATGCCCTCAATAGACTGATGAGATACCTTAAAGGTACTAAAGATTATGCTTTCTATTATTCTGGTTATCCTCTAACTGTGGATGGATATTCCGATGCCTCACGGTGCTCAAATATTGAAAATAGTAGGTTCACTAGTGGATATATATTCACTTTGGGTAGAGCTGCTATTACTTGGAAATCCAAACGATAGACTTGTCTTGCATTGTCGTCTATGGAATCGAAACTTTATGTTTTAGCCTCAGCTGATGAAGAGGTCGAGTGGATAAAGAATCTGATTATGGATATTCCTTTGACTCGGCTAAAGATTAATTTTTTAAGCCTATTCTATAATAATCAAGCAGCTGTCCAAGTCGTCAAGAATGCTCTCTTTAATTCAAAGAGAAGACATGTGAGACTGAGACATGCATTGTTGAATTATTTGAGAGAACAAGGGATTATCACCTTGATCGATGTAAGATCGAAGGATAACATAGCCGATACTCTCACCAAAGGTATGCCTAAAGATCGATTGTTCAAAACAGTGGGGAAATGAGGTTAAAGACTATATAGGCAAGTCTTAACTACCATTTACTTACCTTCTAATTGTGTGTTTTGAATTATCAAATCTTTCTTTATTGGCTACAATGATAAACATAGTTTATATGTTTCATCGATGTTCACAGTTGCTAACTAGTTTGAAGAGGGTGAGCCGTCTCATTCCAAACTTGATGAAGATGACTTTAACCTAATTCAAATGTTCTATCGAGGAAACTTGTATCATTCCAAACTTGTTGATCAATTCAACTAGGTTGGATTATCCTTTTGGTTAAATTATCTCATTTCAAACTTGATGCTAGATTATTTAACTTTAAGGAATCAATAACTATGACATTCCAAATTGAAACATAGAAACAATTGTTTACATAAGAAATCCGATGGTCTTGTTTTTAATTGGTCATGTTCTTTGAAACTAGACAATAGTTATTCTCCTACAAATAAACTTAAGTTGATGGCTCTTTGTAAATCACATTGTTTAGATCTTGTTCATAATATATGAAACTGAATTGATGCTTATAAACATGATAATATGATGCTTTATGACATCAATATATGTTCTTCTCTGCCTAATGGAATGGTGCTAAGTTTTTATTCAAATGATTGAATTCATGATAATATGAAATTCATATTTGACATTCTACAGGGGATGGTAGAGATGGAGGAGAGCTTAACGAGTGGGATCTTGACCAGGATGACCTACTTGATGAATGAATATACATTATTTAGAACGTGTGAGGACTTGACAGTTTACCTGTTATTGCTTATTATGGTGGAGTCCATTTACTTGAGACTTGTATTTTGATATTTCTATTTTGTGAACATTATTATGTTTGTTTCTTATATTTGTAAGGTCTTGGACTATTTTAATTGGCTTACTTATACTTGACTATTATGCATAAATTGGTTGTGAACTGAGTCTGAGATTTATTTTGGGATTTGGATAAGTTTAGACTGAATCTAAAACTCCTAATACTTATTTTGATTTGTTGATATCATAATAGATTTATGATAAGAATGATTCACTTATTTACATTGCAAATGATGATTGAGTTTAATACTTTATTGCTTAAAAACTCTTTGACCGATCCAAGTTGATTGTCTTGGACTGAATGTGGATGATTCCTATTTGTCTAAATATTACACTGACTACCTTATTGGATTGTGCTGCATCGTGATCATAGGAGGAGATTGTTGGATATATTGTTAATATAGTTCAAAATAATATGTTCTTATACAAGCCTAATAGGTGAAAGCACGGTTATTTGGATCCATATGGGCCGAAGCCCAATAACTTGCACGTAAAAACTCCAGGGTTCCCCTACGCTGGAGGTAATACTGTTGAGCATTTCAAACTTGACGTCTCTTGGTGTAATACTTCAAGCAACCGTTTCTTCTCTCTCAAACCTATAACCTCCAACAATTTCTTTATCAGAGAGATACTAGCACCACTCCAGACTTGGACATCAAAAGAAATGGTCGAAATCAATAATCCAAAATATATAATGGATGCACAGTCACCATCTCGTAAAATTTTGGATTGAGGGTACACTCTCAGAAAAGGTTCTCATACGGGTGTTAAATTTTGAATAGCAGCAAAAGTTGATGGAGTTGTGAAGTCTAATAGAGGAAAATAATGTTCAAGCGCATAAACAATTTGTTAGGGGCGGACACTTCCCAATAAGTTACTCATCCTGTTATGTTAAAGCAGATAATAAAGGTTTTACTACTGCTAATGACATACGTGTAACTTCTATCATAATTTTTTATGCTCTAGACTCCTACTATATATAAGGGCAATGTCTTTTATAGTTGTAACGTTGAAGTTACTCTAGAGTTTGTAGTATTGATATTGATAGTGGAAAAATTGTCTAGTGCAGCAGCGTGATTTTTCCGTTTCTGATTTTGACGAGTTTTTTTCACATAAAAATTCTCACTTGTCTTTCTTATCTATTTTTCTCTTCAGAGATTAACGTTCCTAACAACTAATATTAGATCCTGGTTTTGGCAAAATAGTGGGAGTGAATATGGACGAATAGAAAGTGAAGATTGATCAATTCGATGGCAAGGACTTCGATTTCTGGAAAATGCAGATCGAGGAGAACTTCCATTAGCCTTTGTCTGGAGAGAAACTAGATTAGCTTATTTACGTTTATCCTCACTAAAGTTATTGTATTCTCCAAGCTTTGTCACCAATAAAATTCTGACAATATTTGTTTCTGTATAATTATGTTTGTAGTAAAGCTTTTGATTTCCTTATATATTTGTGATATTTCCTGTCCAAAGTCACCATAGAGTCTATCTGCTCTCATTAAAAGTTGAAGAAATATTTTCGGTAAAAGATATTTCATCGTGGTAGAAATTTAAGCAAAAAGCTGGATTCATCAAGAAAAAGTTCAGACACATCCTTCAATAATTTTATGATTCTTCGAATTCCCATATTAATTAAGACGACCGAAACAATGCACAGTCCAGCATCTGCACCCTTAACTCTCTCTCTCTCGCTCTCTCTCTCTCTCTCTCTCTCTCTCTCAAAAAAGAAAGAGAATGGAAGAACACGAGCTTGAAACAATGGAGGAAGGCAATGACAATAAGTATCAAAGACGAAGGACTTGCATACCAGTAAACATAGCAGAAAACTGGTTCCGATACTTCCAGTACGACCCCGAGCAGGACTCAGCGAGTGAGGTGCGGAACATCCTCCTGATCATCGCTACCCTGGTTGCGACTGTCACGTTCCAGGCAGGCGTGAACCCTCCCGGCGGGATATGGCAAGACAATGATGATGGCCACTCGGCTGGCAGAGCAATCTATGCGTCTCATCAGATTGCCTTTTATGTGTTCTTGGTCTCTAACACTTTCGCGCTCTCCACTTCTCTGCTTGTCATTGTCTGTCTCACTTACAGGTTCCCATTCCACTTTGAGATATGGGTGGCCACGGCCTCGATGATGGTGACCTACGCGTCGGCAATCTTTGCCGTGACGCCACATGAGTCGGTGAGGTTCCGCTACGTGTTAATCGCAGGGACGCTACCAGTGATATGTCGGTGCATTTTCCAAATGTACAGGAAGCTGGATAATTCGAGCAAGCAGTCACCGAATAGCGTGAGCCAGCAGAAAGGAAGGCCAGACAACGCCCGGTGGTAACAAAATGAGACAAGGAGTTGCTTCTGTCAATTAGTTTGTGTGAGGTTTGTGGTTTTTTCTCCATGCTAAAGAAAACTTTCCTCCAACCAAGTTTTTTACTTAGTTGGATATAAGTTTGAATTTTATGAACATGCAAACGTGATTAAATTGCGAGTGATGTCCGTCTTTCTAAGTATGAATTAGATCTATTGTATGTTGAATATATTTGCATTTGTTGTCTTCGTTCACCACGCGTCCTCTTGGATTATACTTCAACGCAACCCATCACTGCCCAACAAAAGACCAACACCCATCTCTCTCCTCTTCCCTCTGTCTCCCTCCACCCGCTCAACTGTTGCCAAACGACGCGACCGCTGAACCCCCATAACCACCATGAATAGAGCGATCTGAGCCATTCTGAAGAAAATCAAAGAGATTAAGAAAGCAATGATTCAAAGGTAAATTTCCCGCGATCTGAGCCATTCTGAGCCATAATACGCACTTTGCTCCTACAGTATATACTACTATTTATATTAAGAAGACAACCAAATTTCCTATTCTATATTCTGAATATCTAATTTTACCGATTGACCGGCTCAATTAACCCACAATTAAAATAATTAGAATAAAATCATATCTCATACTCTAATATAATCTTCCGATGGTAATATTATTAACCTTATCAGCCTCCCTCCAACTAGGATTAGGTGGAAAATCTAGTCCCAATTTGTATCATAACCTGCAATGATCAAAGTGTGGTAAAGCCTTTGTAAATATGTCAGCAATTTGATGAGTAGCAGGACTACAGCAGACTTCAAGTAACTTGAAAGCAACTTTCTCTCAAACGAAATGAAAATTAATCTCCACGTGCTTTGTCCTTGCATGAAGGACTGGATTCGCCGTCAATTAAATGGTCAAGCAGTTGTCACTGTAAAGCAAAATTGAACCCGTGAGCGAAATCAGAACCTCCAACTCTGATACCATGTGAGGAAATCAAAAGAACTAAAAAAGCAATGGTTCAAAGGTAAATTTCCTAGGAGAAGATTGTTCTTCAATGAAAACCATAATACACACTTTGCTTCTACAATATATATGCTATTTATATTAAAAAGACAACTAAATTTCCTATTTTATATTCCGAATATCTAATCATATGGATGACCAGATCAATTAACCCAAAATTAGAATAATCAGAATCAAATCATATCTCTTACTCTAATCTAATCTTTCATGATTCACAAATAATATTATTAATCTTATCAAGCTCCACCCTCTGCTGTCAGAGCCGACAAGGGGGCCACTCGGACTTAATGCACCGCTTTGTCTCTTTCTCACCAACTCCATCTCCTCTCTCAAGTTTTTGGTACTTCACCATGAGCTCCGTCTTGTGAATATTCGACAACGAAAAGATCCAGAGGAGGTGTTTCCAGATTTGGAGGCCCATGAACTTAGTTTGTGTGCCCAAACGCAAGAGCATTTAAAACATACCAAAAACACCCTCCTCACTTTTGAACACAAGAACACTTTACAACTTCTATTTCTCATAACACCATTTTGCATCCGTCCATAAAACCTCATAGTCGAAAAGATCATATTGCCCTTGCTCAATCAACAACAATACCTTCTTCTCAACGTCTTTCTTTTCATGATGCCACACGAAGTGTCGAAGCCTAGTCTCTTCCACACACCACCATCACCACCACCCTTGGAAGTCAACCCAACACCTCCGGTTGCCATATCCCGTCTTTGAGCTCCTACAGCTGACAGTGCAAACTAGGAGATTTAATCTTTTAATTTTTTCACAAGCGAGATTGAATTGGGGGATTCCATGAGATTTTTGTTTCGTGAAAATAAATAATTTTTAAAAATAATCAATTATATCCCTTGAAATAATTAGTTAATAAAAACATTTTTTTTATTAACGGATAATAATATATATCTAAACATTTTTATGGACAATGAAAATATTTTTTGTTCATCCAATTTTTTAAGCGATTCAAGCAATTATTTGTAGGAAAGTGTTTTCTTAATCATTTATTTTCCGCTAAGCAAACACACCCTTAGAGGAAAAAGCTCTAAAAGTGAATTGGCACATGCAAAGGACCATTAGAGTTCAACTGAACAAAATTGGGGGTAATTGAAGCAACAACCTTAGAATTATTGTCAATATCCAATAGAATAATTCAAAAATATATATTGTTTGCATCTCTTAGTAATAGATTAATGAAAAATATTATAATTATGAACAAAAATATATAAAAATATATTGTTATTAATAATAAAAGTATTTTTTGTTGACAATTTTTATAAATGATACAATGATTTTTAATGAAATATCAAATCATGAATTTTTCATTAAATGAATGCATCCTAATAATTGTAATTTGAATAATCAAAATAAAATCCTAAAACTTTGCCTGTATGCTCAATCAACTCCTCTCATATAAAGATCAACAAAATCCTAAATGTGACACACTGCCACATGGCACTCTCACTATTTTTTGTGAAATTTAACTAACAAAGTTAATAAGTCCGATTAGATTGAATATTTGCTCAAATATTTCAAGATTAAATTGATGGAAACTGTTGGGGTTTGCCCCAATGACCACTCTTCCCACATGAGAAGGGAGAGATGGGAGATTCGAATCCCCACCTTCTCATAAGAGGTTAGGGTGGGGACGACGATTTAACTTCAGATGTGAATTTTGACTCCCATGCCTTGCAAGTAATCAAGGCAGTGGTTTAAGAGTGAGAGTTAAAATAAAAATAGAGTAGGACTGACACACAAAAAAATTGAACAAATGAAAGGCCTAATTACACTAGTTGGACTTAATTATCCCAAAAAAAAAAAAAAAAAATCCAAAATCTGTTTTGTCGCTTGTGTGATGTTATACTTGTTGCTATTTCATCGGATTGAATGGTCGCCTGAAAGTTCATTGGAAAATATCTCCCTGCTCACATCGAAAAAGAGTAAATTGATATGTGGAAATGTGCTTGATTGATCGCCATAATTATTGGAGGGACAATGGGTTGCATCAGCTTTTAGCCCTATAGGAAGCTTTTTGGAGATATTTTAACTGAACTCCTCATAATGACTCACCTCATTTTGTTATTAGAAATTAAAATACAGTTGGTGACCAAAAAAAAAAAAATATATATATATATATATAGTCAATATCGTTCATGTTAGAGAGTGATCGTCACGTATGAATTATAATAAAAAAAAAATTTTTTACTGTATTTCGCATAAGAGAGCCATTCCGGCAAAGATCCTCAATGCATGGGATCTTATCTTCTTCCAATCTGGGTTGAAGATAATTCCTTCCCACCCGATCCCTAATGGGTCATTCGTAACCTTTAACATCACTGACCCTAGCCTCCAGAATCACCAAGCCACTCTTCCTCTCTCTTGCATTTCTCTCTCCTGTTTCTCTCACTGCTTCTCTCGTCTGAGCACCAGCCTTCGCTCGCCGACCGTTTCCGCGACGCTCTTGATCCTCTGACCGTGACACCCTCGACCTTAGCGTGTCGCGTCAGTCATGCTCGTCAACCGCCATCCTCGTTGGGCTCGTCCTTGTCCTCTTCTCCGATACACGTTCCTCTCTATTCCCCCATCTTTGTCTGCGTGTGTCCTCCTTGCCGACTTCAGCAGCAGCACTTGTGTCATATTCTACCTCAAGATTCCATTCGTCATAACAATTGTCGACGAGAATAAGACAATGGCGGCAATGAGCCTAGATCGAAGGCTTGGATGGAGCATGAGCTTAGGGTCCCTGCTTCTTTGTGCTAGATCTAAGTCAAGATCTAAGGTAGAGGAGGACCTTGGATTGAGTTGGTGACATTGTTAGCAGAAATAAATGATCCATAAATGAAATAAACATAACAAGAAAATAAATCGGACACCATATTTACATGTTTTAATCAATCCGATATATATCCAAGGGGAGAGCAGTAAAAAATTCTATTGTAGATTAAACAATATAACAAATATTACAACTACACTCGAGTAACTTAAACACTCTTAGTGTTTCCTAATCACTACATACACTCAATAAATCAAATAGTATTTAACCCTCACAATTTCTTTTGAAATAGTCTTTCGATTTCACAAAGGAATTCACAGATCTTACTCACAAGATGTAATTGAATTTAACACTCTTATGTTTTTTCGAGTGTTATTCATAATAAGTCGCCTCTTGATTACTTTTCACAAAGAAGATGCTTATATGTAAAGAAGAGTTGGATTTAAAATAGGAAACACATTTTTAGGAAACCAACTCCAACTAAGAAACCTTATCATTAAGCAAAGTTCCCTTTTCAGATTAAAACTCGATATACATTTTCAACAATTTCCACCTTCGCTCGATGTGTGAGCTAAGTTTCAATTGATTTGCTAAAATCTAAACTTCTTTGCTACTCTCCCATAAAGCCTCGTGGACTCCTCAACCGCCACATGCATCTTCTGGGTACAAATCTCCCTTGAATTTCACCATAACCATAGACATCATCAAAACGCCACACACCTTTAACTACTCCATAAGAATTTTCCGACATTAACTCCTCAACGATAGATAAAGGAAAACAATTGCTATATCCATATCTATCAAGAGATTGAACTACACCTAATCAAACTTAGCAACTATAGAAAGTGTTGTCTCTATTGGCTTCATCTCACTACAAGCATTTGCTTGTAAAAGTTTCTACTTGCAACTCCACCTTAAACTAAACAACGTCCAAATTCATTTATACATTGTCACAATTGCTCATATATAAACATACTAGAGATTCGTTAAATGTAACTTCTCTACTAATAACGGGTGAATTTAATTCTGAGTAATACAACCAATAACCTTCTTACGTTATGCATAGCCTAGGAATATGCATTTTCTTGTCTTCTTTCACTCACTCAAAGCACAAGCAACCAATTATTCTAATAAGAGAATAATTAGCAACATTACCTAACCAAATTTCTTCAAGAATTGAACCTCTAATTGGAGTTGATGGGGATATATTTACTAGGTAACTCACAGTACCAATCACATATGCCAAGAATCTCCTCCAGCACTAGAGTGTAATACATTGTGGTTCACTAACACCAATGTAGTACCTCACTATGCCTTCTTCAAGCACAATCTATTTAATAGCTCCAAGTAGTACTCTGTTGTTGACACCTGAATTTTTACTAACAAGTTTAATAAGTTTTGAAACCCGAGACTTGGGATTCTTTATCTTGATAGGGCTCAATTCTCAATCAAAAAGAGTTATTTACATGTCTTTATAACTCTATTTGTCAGTAAAGACATATAACATCTCATTTCATATGCATTTTAGTGTCATTTAGTCAAAACATCGAAGTTTCACTTTTAGGTTGACTTTTTGGTCAAACCCTAAACCCTAAAAAGTCGACCGTTGATCAAAATTTGGCAAAAAATGTAAAAATCACAAATAAGTGTCAATTTGATGTTTACATGTACAATTAGGCTTTTACACCTCAAATTTTCATAAAATAATCAAAGGTTGACTTTCTCGATCAAGCTAAAGATTTGACCTTGGATTCAAAACAATGAAAAATTCATTAATTTCTAGACATGTTTTATTTGGCTTCTTCTAAAATTTGATCGAGGAGAGCAGTATATAATTCCATTGTAGATTTGATCGAGGGACCATAATCTATCAAGATTTCTAGCCCTATTTCAAAATTCTAAGCTCAAATGCATTGATCATCAATCAAGTACAAGTTTAAGGCCATGGTTAATTTTTTTCACTGAAGTTGAAGAGCACTAGAAATATAATTAGGCCACGCACAACTCAATTTCAATATCAATTATTACAAGATTATGACAATTTGAGCATGAAACAACGGTTAGGGACCTTGGGTCAAACTCGAGTCAACCTGCTTAAGCCCAATTGGGTCCAGCCCATTAGATCGAACCTAATTGGGCCATTCAACCTATTGGGCCAAAAATTTCAAGCCCACCTACCCACTAACATGGCCAATTGGCCTCTCTCACTATATCACATATTTACCAAATTGCCACTCTTCCAAATTTATCTAAATATCATGTCATATCATCAATCTAGGTGCACTCTCATCTTGACCATTCAATCTCATCTAATCGTAGCCATGGATGGTGTCATGCCACCCATATGTGCTTTAGCAAGAGCCGATAGGGTCCATTCTTAGCCATTAAGGAATAAACCTTAGCCATTAGATTAAATATTGACATGTAGGGCTAAGATTAATTAATTTTAAAATTTCCCCTACAAATTTCCCTCTCTAATTCCCTCTCTTACTTCACTTTGGCTAGCCATAAGCTCACAAGAACAAAAAAATTGAACAAAAACTCCCTCTCTCTCTCTCTCTCTCTCTCTCTCCATGGCTTCCTTCCTCCCGGTGTTTGCTGGCTGAATTATGCCCTCTTGCTGCCAATCCCGACGTGCAACCACTTTCCCCGACGTGTCCTTGAATCGTTTGTGGTGACCCATGGTTGTCACCAAAATCTCACTGGTTAGGCCGGTTTTCCATTGTTGTTTGCCGACGGTCTCAATTAAGAGCACTAGGCTCCTCATGACAATTTTGTAGGATCGTCTAATGACTTTCATTCAGCTATATAGCTTCAATTTATAAGATAATTATCAAAGCAAGAAGTAATGAAATTGAGTAGTTATTAATAGATAAAGCTAGTTCAATTTCCGCAAAATCAAAGTAAATTGCCTGTTAGATTACCTAGGACTTCAATCCTTACTTGGCCAAATTATCCTAGACGAACATCGCTGTTGATTTTGATTATTTCATTTTTTTTTCTTTTTTGGCATGGTATGATTTGCTTGATCAATTCCATAATTATCATGATGTGGCCGAAATTTCTAGGATGATGGTGAATGTGATTAGGATCAAGTTTGGTTGATTTAGGTGATGATTTCATGAAGTTTTCATGAGTTAATTGAGTAATTTTTTAGTTCATTGAAGTTGATTGCATGAAGGCATGATTCAATGTTCTTCAGGATGAGTTTTTTTTGGGGGGGGGTCGAAAACGAACCATTTCATTAAAGAACAGTACTAGTTGAACAAAGATGATCGGTTTGTAAACATAATGAGTCCCATAGGGGTTAGGGAGGCTTAGAAAGCTAGTATGGAAGTGTTGTGTCCTTCCTAGAGGCGAACCGCCAATAGAAAAAAACTAATGGATTACTAAGCCCAAAGACCTAGCACGGACTCTCACAAATCCTACAAATCGCAATATGGTATTCAAATTTATCAATTTAATCATGCAATCTTATTTAATTATGAGTCACCACTAATCAATTAAGGTCGATTAGAAACCCATCTACAAACTAGAGATTTGCTAGAATAATGTAATGTCCTTTTGGTACATTTTCTCTTTATTTTCAAAAGTATTTTGTAAGCAATCTAGAATGATTCTAAATGACCAACATACAAACATGATCATGCGAATGCGCAATCAATAATTTAATAACCAATAATCAAAGCACTAAATAAATTGCTCAAATAGGGCAAGAACCTAAATACCTCAAGCAAGCAAAGCTAAACCTTATTAAGGTTAATTTTCAAATATTTACAATGTATTAATTATTATTGCATGTCTAGCATAAACATTATTTCTAAATGCTTTTGGACTTCTAATATAATCTCTCTTTTTTGGGGATTTTTTTATTTGTGAAAATTAAATATGCTAAGCATGAGATGCAATTTTAACTCTAAATTTGACATGTGATGTGCAATTTGTATGACCTAATTCTAATGATGGGCAAAAATTATAAACTATACTAACATGGCATGCAATTTTGACTATATATACACCTATTATGCGATCACTAAATGTCCTGAAAAGTATGACTGCCATGGATATTGACATGGCTATGACGTGGCATAACAACATTGAAAACATAATGACATGGCAAAATGACATAGCATAATGATGTTACAAATATGTATGCATCCTATTCTATATGATATGCACATGTTATTATTATACATTTTTTAAATAAAATTCGAAATAAATAAATATTTAAAAGAAACTATCTAAAGTGAAAGATTACCCAACTCAAATGAGGAAATAAATTAAATTAAATCCTCTTCAATTTTGGAATTTTATCCTAAATTACTAGATATTATCTTAACATGCAATTTCAATTAGGAAATAATCTATCCTAATGGGCAATGTAATCTTTTTTTATATTTTTTTAGCATAGTAGAATTTACTATGTTAAAGCATGTAATATAATAAACCCTCATCAAAATATTCACCGAGATTTAAAAAATCAAAATAATAATAAAAAAATTTATCCCACGTCTTGCAAATCAAACTAATGATTATTACGATTTTATATGGAAACTCTCGTGATTTGATAATGCCAAAAAAATTTATCAAATCACGGTTAGAATCAAATAATTCAAATTTGGCAATAAGATATTGGAATTGGAATCGGTTAAGGGCATTACCTATTTTAACGTTTCTGTATCCAAGAGGTGGACCAGCGGCAAAGGAAAACGTAATACAGCAGGGCACGGTGGTGGCCGTTCAGTCCGATGGGTCACTGGCAAAGGAAGGCTATAATCAACTGGAATGGCCAGCTGTAAGGGGGCCGCTGGAGACACGCCTGTAGACCTATAAAGGAAAGATATGTCTCGGTGGCAGGTTTGCTGGCGCAATATCCTAAGTTGGGATTGCAAGATGGCTTAGCGTGCCGTGTCAGAGACCGCTTACATTCTTAAAAAATCAATTCAAAAGTCAACCTTTGATATTCTTGTTAAAATTTGAAATTGAGATGCACCATTGACTCTAAAATCTAACTTCATAGGGATGAAGGAAAATGTAACAATCTCTAAGCCCATTTACCCAAACATTGCGTTATTAAAAGTAACAAGGTCTTTGAAATCAAGTCCCCTGCTATCTTTCCTGATTTTTAATACATCACATTTCCTAATGGATCTCCAACTGGACATATTTTGTTTCCAGCAGAAGGAGGCAATTTTCTGCTCGACAGCTTACAAACCGAGAAAAGAATCTTAAATATAGATATGGTGTGTCGGGGCAGCTTGAACCACAGTTTCATCAAAATCTCTTTACCAACTTTAGACGCCAATGTCTCTTTCCACTCTTCTAACCGATGAGTGCCAAGTGCTCCCGTTATTATATGAAGGTTTGCAAACAAAACAAGAAGATGCAGTTAAACAGTGAAGTATGAAAGAAGAGAGGCAACAGTAAAGAGCTAGTTGTTGATGGTGTAGAAAAAGTAGCCCGGATGAGACTTTAAGCAAACTTATCATCAGGTATCGTTATAGCAAAAGGGTAATGTGAATCAGAAATGACTAGGAAGACCGAGACAAACCTGGACGTAGCCAGATTGGACCCCTAGTAGCTCGACCAAATCGTCCACAAGAACGTAGAAGATATCAAATTGTGAAACAAGGCGCCAAAATATATATATATATATATCAAACGGCATTAATATATGCAGACTTCACCCCCCTTGAGACCTCAACCAAGAGACTACTAGAGAATGGTGGATCCTAGTGCCAAATTAATCTAAAATCACCCCAGAAACGTGTGTGAGACCTTACCCTACGAGAGACATCCACCGTGGAGATCAGTATACTTGCGACTAAACATAGGAAAGACCTGAAAAGACAATTTCTTCTCGCCTTTGTCATTTACAATACTAGCGAAGAGAACTACTCTCCACTAGCCAAATCGATCATCTCTTCACCAAGGATATCAACTTACCAAGAAGTCTTTTGCATTTTGTGAAAAGATACTAACCTTGCTCGCTTACAATGTCATAAATAGAACAGGCTTTCTTTTCTCTGCTAATAATCGGTAAAAAGAATGAATCAGACAAGAAAGAAATGCACTTTCTCCACAAAACAGCATAGACGCTACTCCAGCGTAGATGCCTGCCAGTGATATGAAGTTCTTCACCTGTTCCACAAATAGAGAAAAAAGCCTGCTCTGTTAGAATAGTTAACAAAAGCACTCTGTAGAAGTAGTTTTGCTTCTAACGAATGGAGAGATAAGGATTGAAGAATTTAAGAGAACGAGTTGGTATTTGAATAACAAAGCAAATTTTCAGATAGGTAGCTGGTGTCAAAGAAACAAAAATAAAAAATAAAAAAATAGTCCAGGGAAACAAGCCTTCTCTATTGTCCACTTATTCAAATGATACACAAGCGGGAAGCCATATAACTTTGTTCTTTTCTTTTTTCCTTTCTTTGATCTCCTTTTGTTCCCACATTTACTTGGACCGGAGGGTCAGTATTGACAAAACAACGAGATTGACTTTTCCTTCCGTTGGTCGATTAACTTTTAGCTTTCCATTAGGAATTCTAAATATGACATGATATGGTACCGTACTATCACAACCATTTTCCTTCTTCACCATCCACACTTCCTTTCATCAAACAGATTACAAATTTCAATCCAAGTAATGGTGTACATAGTGAAATGTCTCTTTTTGCTAATAAAGCATTAGGAAACTTTGTTCTATGCCAATAACAACAGAAAGGACCCAACATCAAGATGGTAGCTTAGCAAATTCATCAAGGTACGGTTGTAGCAAGGAAGCATTTAGCAAGCTTTGCACTGATTTAACTTGTGACATCACATTTTTTCACATCCACAGTGTGGGAAAATATTTGCTATGAATTATTGATATTTCTGACTAGTAAAGAAGGAAAAATGACAGAAGTATCAAGTTCATCCAAAGTTCTCCATTTTCCAATGGTCATGATCATGATTGTGGTCATTAGGAAATTCCAGTGTACCATACATGAAAATTTAGTGGAAACTTACTAGTACTTTTCCATAATTAAATGCAAGTGAAGGCTAAAGGAGATGACTTCTCTGAACATTCATTGTGAAAGGAGAGTCTCCACTCTCCAGCCGTGAAAATATCTGGTGCTTGACTAGTGTCACGTAGGATTTATAGCAATCCATCCATTAGTTGCCATGTGTACACGTTAGGACCCACTCTGACTTCATCAGACTTGTTTTCGTTTCTTCACAGCTCCCCTAACTCTCACTCTCTTCTCTTAATATCTTTTTCCTTCTTTCTCCGAATCCCTATTGTGTTCCAGAACATTAAATTGCTTCATTTCTTGCAATATCTAAGCAACACCAAACGAACAACAAAAACCCAGCTCCTTCTCAGAGTAATTATACCGAACGTGGCCGTAGTGTTCCGTGACAAGGAGACAAGTCCAAAAACGAGATAGAGGACAAAGGGTTTCGATAATGGATCGAGAGGTAAGAACAAATGAGGACAACGGACATGGAGTTGGTCTTGGCGTATTGGAATGTCGAGACCCAGAGAAGGGAAGCCAAGCCCAGGCCTCACTTTGAGTGGGGGACAAAGGTGTGGACCATGTCCATCACTCTGCTGCCACTGTGTCGGAGCGCGTACTGGATAAGCCTTCTTTCCTCCATCTCAAACATCTGTTGGGGCAGGACACTATCTTCAGGCCTCTGCCAGAGGCTACATCGTCGGTGGTGGCACCGCCGCCACCATCAAAAAGTGCAAAAATTTAGGAGAATCGTCTAATAGTTATCAGTAACTTAAAAGTAGCATCCTGAGCCATTGAAGAACACGTGCACGTCTACATATCTGAATGTGATACGTGGGGCCACCAACTTCCTATCCTTAATTTACTTCTCCCATTGGTTCCTGTAATTCAACTCCGTCATTGAACATTGGCTCGTTGCGAACCTTCGTGGACGTTAGGACTGAAAAACCGCTCATATTTTATTGAAATCGATAACTTTGTCGTGAGGCCTCAGCACCATTGGTTTATACAATACGAGTAGGCTCAAAACGGAATAGTGAGTCGTCTACTATAGGAAATACGATAAATTTTAGAGAATTTCCACCTTGAGGAAGTTACTTTCATGACATCATTTGATTGCAGATTCACGAGAGAAGCCGAAAGGGCCACAACACAGATATAAACAGATAGTATGAGAGAAAGTAGTAGACCCCAGAAAGGCATGTAAAGGTGTGAAGAAGAGCCATTTTTGAATAGCAAGAAAGAGACTGGGGAGACACATTGCCAGATGGAGTGGCACCGACGGCCCCTAAAGCCCAACTTACCAAGAACCTAAAAGAAAAGTCAAATCTGTCAAAGACTTTGCTCATGTCAAGTTCAAGGGTAGCAAAAGATGACAACATTTTTTCTTTTTAAATTTCAGAGCTAGATTATAGGAATGACTCTGCCTGGCACAACAGCCCCTTAATAGTGAGAAATCAGAGAATGTAGGACAAGTTTGAGGTGGTTGCCCAAAATCTTTGAGATTATTTTATAAGGAACATTGCAAAAATGGATAGATTGAAAATCAAAGATATATTGAGGATTGGGAGCGTTTAGGAAAATATATGTGGGGTTTGTTTCCTGAAGCATGAAATATGATGGCAAAATGGATAAAGAGTCCACCAGTGCAGCAAAATCGCAACATTATAAAAGAAGGCTGGTGCTTCCTTAGGTCTAGTAGGCTTCCGATGGACCAAATTGAAAAACAACATTTTACTCTTCATCTGTTGTAAGAGGTTGGTCAAGAAAATTTTGCTAGTCCTTTAGAGATAGCGATTGTCCTTAGCATGACCTTAAACTGTTATGTTTATCGGAGTTAATCCCAAACGTAAAATGGGATAATGATAAACCGTCGGGGGTTAATGTTAACCCACATGGGAAAATTCCTCCGGGCCGGATTCCCGCGATGAGGCCGCCAGGTAAAACATCCTGGACGCTTTACAGGAAAATGAGGGCAGCCCAATGTTCCACTATCCCCAGGTTTGTCTTCAGGAAAAGGAAGACAACATTCGCTATTGAAGTCTACGCACTTCCTTTTCGAACGGTGATTAGACTTGGAAACATCTAAGGACTTCATAAGATGGTAGTTTCCTCTAACTTCATCAGACTCTTTTTCTCTCCTTCCTTCCTTTGAATATGATACGTGCGGGCCACCAAACTCCTATCCTAAATTAACGTCTCCCATTGGCTCTTGCAATTCAACACCATCATAGAACATTGGCTCATCGCCAACCTTCTCGGGTTGTTAGGACTGAAAAACAGCTCATCTTTATTGAAATTGAAAACTTCTCTCTCTCTCTCTCTCTCTCTCTCTCTCTCTCTCTCTCTCTCCCTCTCTCTCTCTCTCTCTCCCTCTTGCTGCCAGTCCTGATGTGCAACCACTTTCCTTAACGTGTGCTTGAGTCGTTTGTGGTGATCCCTACCCATCGTTGTCGTCGGAATCTCATTGATTAGGCCGGTTTTCCATTGTTGCTTGCCAACGATCTCAACTAAGAGCACTAATCTCCTTATGACAAGGATCATCTAATGATCTTTGATTCAACTATAGTTGAAAATAAAAGCTATAGCTTCAATCTATAAGTTAATAGTCAAGGTGAAAAGTAATGAAATTGAGTAGTTATAAATAGATAAAGCTAGTTCAATTTCCAAAAAATCAAAATAAATTGAATGTTAGATTACCCAAGGACTTCAATCCTTACTTGGCCGAATTACCCTAGATGAACATTGATGTTGAATTTAATGATTTCATGTTTATTTTTATTTTATTTTTGAGAAGGGGGGGTATGTGATGATTTCATGTTAATTGAGCTTGATTTTGCATACTCAGGATAGGTGTTCTAAAGGATTAGTTCAAGTATGCTCTAAGAGTAGGATTTGCTTGATCCGTTCCATAATTATCATGATGTGGCTGAAATTTCTAGGATGATGAATGTGATTAGGATCGAGTTTGGTTGATTTTGGTGATGATTTCTTGAAGTTTTGATGAGTTGATTGGATAATTTTATAGTTCATTGAAGTTGAACGCACGAAGGCATGGTCGAATGTTCTTTAGGACGAGTTTTCTTTTTTTTTAGTCAAAAACGAATCGGTTTCATTAAAGAACGGTACTAGTTGAACAAAGACAATCAGTTTATAAACATAATAATTTCCATAGGGATTGGGAGACTTAGGGCGCGTTTGGTAATGTTTCTGTTTAAAAATTGTTCGAGGGAATGAAAATAAATAAAAAAAAAAAGTGTTTCGTTCCGGAAACAATTTTTGACCGAAACACGCGTTTGGTAAACTTGTTTCGGGAACAATTCTTTTTTGTTTCTTTTAATTTTTTAATATTTTCTTTTATTTTTCTTTTTTTCCTTTCTTTTTCTTTTTCTTTTTTACTTCTTTTGGCCGCCGCCGGCCTCCGGCGACCGGCCGACGGGGCCGACAGCTCCTCGCCTTAGCCGGGCGAGCCGGGCTCGCCAGATCCGGCGACGCCGACCTCGCCGGATCCGGGGGCGAACTCGAGCTTAGCCTCGCCCGATCCGGCGAGGCCGAGCATCGCCGGCCCTTGGCGAGGCTCGGCGTCGCCGGCCACCGCCTGTCGGCGTCGCCCGGTGGTGGCCCGGCGACGCCGAGCCTCGCCGGCCGGAGCTCGCCCGATCCGGCGAGGCCGAGCTCGCCCAGCCTACGGCGAGGCCGAGCTCGCCCGGCCACGGCAAGGCTCGGCCTCGCCGGGGCCGGCGAGCCTCGCCGTGGCCGAGCGAGGCCGCCGGCCCTCGCCGGCGACCGGCCAAAGAAAAAGAAAGAAAAAGAAGAAGAAAAAGAGAAGTGTTTCTAGATTTTGTTTCGTTCCAAATGTGTTTCGGGAACAAAAAAATAGTTTTGGAACAAAAAACGCACACAAACGCGTTTACGTTCCTTTTTGTTCCCGGAACAAAAAAATAGAAATTTTTGTTCCGACGAAATAAGTGGCAGCCAAATGCGCCCTTAGGCCCTGCATGTTTTCGTTCCCGAATCTGTTCAAACAGATTTTTGTTTTTTTGTTCTCGTGAACAAAAAAAGAACATAAATGCGTTTGGTTGTGTTTAGCTTCTTTTTTTGTTCCTAACACAAAAAGAACAGAAATGAGAAACAAAAAAGAATTGTTTCTTGTTCCGAAACGATTTTGAAGAAACACTTCTTCTTCTCTCTCTTCTCTTTTTTTTTCTTTTTTTTTTGGCCGGTCGCCGGCCTCTCGCCATGGCCGGCGACCGGCCGTCGAGGGGCCGCCGACACCGTCGAGGGTCGGCGACCTCGCCGGAGTGTCGCCGGCCCCCGGCGAGGCCGAGCGTCGACGACCCGGGCGAGGCTCGGCCGCCCACGCCGACGACGCCGAGCCTCGCCTTGGCCGGGCGAGCTCGGGCTAGCCCAAATCCGGCGAGGCCGAGTGTCACCGGCCCCGAGCTCGCCCAACCAAGGCGAGGCCGAGCCTCACCGTGGTCAGCGAGGCCGCCGGCCGAAAGAAGAAAAATAAAAAATAAAGGAAAAAAAGGAAAATTAAAATTAAAATATTAAAAAATTAAAAGAAACAAAAAAAAAGAATATAAATTTACCAAACGTGTTTCTATTCATTTTTTATTCCCGGAACAAGTTTACCAAACGTATCTTTCTGATCAAAAATTATTCCCCGGAATAAAACACTTTTTTTCTATTTCTATTCCCTGAACAATTTTTGAATAGAAACGTTACCAAACTCGCCCTTAGAAAACCAGTATGGAGGTGTTGCATCCTTCCTAGAGGTGAATTGCCAATCGAAAAAATTAATAGATTACTAAGCCCAAAGACTTAGTACAAACTCTCCCAAATCCTACCAATCGCAACTTAATACTCAAATTTGTCAATTTAAACATGCAATCTCATTCAATTAGGAGTTGCCACTAATCCATTGGGGTCGATTAGAAACCCTTTACGAACCAAAGATTCGATAGATTCTCAGACTTGATTATGCTAGATTAATGTAACGTCCTTTTGGTACATTTTCTCTTTATTTTCGAAACTATTTTGCGAGCAACCTAGATTGATTTAAATCACTAACATACAAACATGATCATGCGATGTGCAGTCAATAATTTAACAACGAATGATCAAAGCACTACATAAATTGCTCTAGTAGGGCAAGAACCTAAATACCTCGAGTAAGCAAAGTTAAACCTTATTAAGGTTCATTTTCAAATATCTACAATGTATTATTTATTAATGCATGTCTAACATAAATATTATTTCTAAATGATTATGTACTTCTAATTTAATATCTCCTTTTTGGGGTTTTATATTTATGAAAATCAAATATGCTACGCATGAGATGCAATTTTAATTCTAAATTTAACATGCATGACTTACACTAGTGACATGTGATGTGCAATTTATACGACCTAATTCTAATGGCGGACAAAAATTATAAATTATACTAACATGGCATGCACTTTTGACTATATATATATATATACCTAACATGCGATCACTAAATGACCTAAAAAGTATGACTAGCATGGATGGTGACATGGCAATGATGTGGCATAATGACATGGAAAATATAATGGTGTGGCAAGATGACATGGCATAATGATGTTACAAATATATATGCATCATATTCTATATGATGTGCACATGCTATTGTTATACATTGTATTCTCATTAAAATTCGAAATAAATAAATATTAAAAAAACATCTAAAGTGAAGGATTATAAAAATCAAATTAGGAAATAAATCAAATTAAATCCTCTTATAATTTGGAATTTTATCCTAAATTACTAGATATTATCTTAACGCTCTAGTAGTCGCCATCCAAACATTGCTTAGTAATTTTCATCAAGGAAAGAGTAATCCCCAAGGCTCTATCTATGCGACTTTTAGACTTTCCTTTAAAAAAATTAAATATGTTTTAGTTATAATTACCTAAACTTATTAGCCAACTAGCTAGATGCCCCGTGTATTTCATCGGTATGAGACTTATCTTATTCTAAACGTTGGAAGTAACGTAAATTTTCATATGAGAAGTATGATGCAGTAATTTATAAAAGCAAAATATTGATTAAAAATGAGAAATAAAATCATATGTCAGTGTTTGAGTAAGGTTTTGTTTAAAGTGGCTCTGCGACCCATTGCTTAATATATCCTCCCTGATTTAAAAATGAGAAATAAAATCGAAATATTAATTAAATCACAAAATAAGTAATCGATAGTAACGTGAACCCATAAAATAATAACGTAAATCCACCCCTCTTATTGTCTCTCCTCCCTTGTCGGAGTCTTCAGTTTTGTGTTATGTATCTTAAGAAAATAATTTTTAGAAAAAAAGCATGTCAATTTTTTTCATATTCACGAGATTCGTGTCGTGACGACGTATAAAGACAATACACCGGAGTCGAATGATTATGAACATTGTCCAATGAGCACGAGGATTCGTACCAGGATTTATGCGTGAACTGGAGCACGAGAATCGGAAACCTCATACATAATCGCAGCCTGCACGAGAATCGGAAACATGCTCTATCCAAGAAAGTGGCCTTAGTCTTCATATATAATTCTGCATTGGTTCTCGTTCTCTGCTCTTTGCTTTTTTAAGTAAGATGGACAGTGTAAAATACAAGAAAAAAAGAAACGAAACAATTAAAAAATTTATAAAGAACGTTAAAATTTAAAAAGAAAATTAAAAACCGTCTACATTAGTATTGATTGTGCAATATAGGATGGTCAATGGCTACATCAGTGATTTGCTATCAAAATTTGTTGGAACAATTACCTTGGAAAAAAAATTATGACTAAATTGACGGTCATATAATATATTTAGAATTTTTTAGATAATTATCTCAGCATTAATACATGGATATTTATCTAGATGCATGTTAGGAAATAAAACAGGAAAAATTGTATGAAAGTTATTTTAGAAAAGAGATAAAGAGCGTAACCAAATTTCTAAAACCACAATCATATAGTTTGCAAAAGTAAACCGGGCTCCCACATCTTACTAGGCTTCTAATTAGCCCACAATAGATGAATCGTGGCTCCTAAGTTTAATATCAAATAAATACTTAATTGGTGTACCAAGTTGCGACTGATAGAATTTGAGAATTTGTGCTAAGCATGAATACCACATCGCAGGATGGAATAGTTGCACTCGTTTAACAATTCTTCTTACTCTCACTAAGTTCTCACATCATCAGAGTCATGATCAGATTAATTATATGTTTGTCCATTTAATTTCACCTTCCGTCCCTAGTTCTTCTTTACCATTTTACCCTAAATTCATCTACATAGTCACCCGCGCACCCCACCGACGCATGCATATGCACGACAACGTCGCCGTAGCCATGGGCCCATTCCCAAGCACCCACCCGCATCGTTTATCCCTCAACGTATCCAGGAGAGGGGAAACCTCGCCAGAGTCTCCCAAGGCTGGCTGGCGACGTCGGAGTGGAGACGACCTCGAATTTTGTGAGGTCAAGATTGCCATCGAATAGTTGAAGGCAATCGACGCACGTTGGCTCCGCTACTAAGAGTTTTTACTGCCTGGGCCAGGGTGCACGTTGTTACTGTTAAATTATGTCTCGAGTTTTCGCTGGAAAAGAAGAAATATAAAATAAATAAATGGGCACACGGTATACGAATTCCTTTTGCCGATGAAGTCCCTGCACGAAGAGGTTTCTTTTCTTGGCGTGAAGTCCTTTGCTCTTGAAGATTGAATTCTCGGTGGGGCCCACGCCATGGGCTTTCTTCATTTAGCCAAGCCTACAAGAGAAAGGAGTAATGCGAAGCCCTGCACGTGAAGACTCAAAAAAAGAGTGGGGCCCAAGGTCAAACTGTTGACCTTGGGCCCACACACGGATGTATAAAACCGATGTCTCCAGGAGGGGTTCCTTCTTCTGGTCGCCGCTGCAGCTTTACGAAAACCTACGAAGCGCACGTCCACGATCCGCGAGGATTCCGAAGCCGCAAGTCCTTGAAGCCGCGTGCGTTATACGTAGAGTTTTGTCACACAGTAATTTTGTGCAGTGAGTTTATACCCAAGCGAGTTATTATTTATACACTTAGGATTTGTGGTGAAATTTAGGTGCGGGAAACACTTGAGCGATTGAACGATTGTAAACTCTGATTCTCCGATTTTAGTGGATTATTTCTTCATTGCTCTCCCGTGGATGTAGGTACCGATACTTTCGGACCGAACCACGTAAATTTTTGGTGTCCTGATTTTTCTCATTTATTTCTCTGGTGATTTCGCGTTGACGTAATTTGCAACATCTTGTCGTTTCCGCGTATTATATCCCAACAATTGGTATCAAGGCGTGGGGTTGGATTTCTTGATTGTGATTTGGGGCTTTTGCTTGTCTGATTATTATCTGGAAATTCTATTATTGCAATTATGTCTGAGAGGAAATCTGAGATTGAGAAGTTTGATGGGAGAAACAACTTGGTGTTATGGAGCATCAAGATGCGGGCTTTATTGACAACACAAGGTTTGGCCAAGGCACTAGATGATGAAGATGAGTTGCCGATTATAATAAAAGCCTCAGAGAGGGTAGAGCTTATGCAAAAAGCAAAGAACATAATCCTGTTAAATTTGTCGGATGAGGTTTTACTAGAGGTTATTGAGGAGGAGGATGCCACAGCATTATGGGCAAAACTTCAAGCACTCTATGTGAAGAAGGGTTTGAACAATCGCTTGTATATGCTGAAGAAGATGTTTCAGTTTAGATATACTGAAGGTACGTCTATCATAACCCACCTAGATGAATTTAATAAACTCATGTTGGATCTGAAGAACGTCAGTAAGATTCTTGATGATGAAGAACATGGTATGATGTAGTTAGCCTCTTTACCAGAGTCATGGGAGCACTTTACTGATTCGTTGTTGCAGGAGCGTATTACGATTACCTCAGAATAAGGAGTGGCAGAGAAAGTTGCGAGATGACGGTCTGGCGAAAGGGGCAGCGCAAGTACTGACGATTCGGGGTAGAGAACAACATCGAGAGCCTAGTAGCAGCAGAGGTAAAAGTAGATCAAAATCACGCAATAGAAAGTCCAAGGGACGCGTGAAGTGTTTTGAGTGTCACGAGGAGGGGCACATCAGGAGAGATTGTCCAAAGCGGAGGAATAAAGTTGATAAGCAAAATGCTACAACCAAAGGTGGCAAACGTTGTTCGAGGGGAGCAATAGGGATGCGTGTCGTCTTATGTGTGACTCGCTACTTCGTCAGGAGACGAATGGGTGCTAGATTCGGGGTGTTCTTATTATATGACGCCTCATAAGAACTGGTTCACTACTTACCAAGCTGCAGATGATGGTAGGGTTCTTTTGGGGAATAATGCAGTCTGCAAGGCTATGGGGATAGGGACAATCCGAATCTAGATGCACGATGGGGTGGTGCGCACATTGACAGATGTGAGGCATGTACCGGAGCTCAAGAAGAACCTTATTTCTTTGGGGACACTCGATGCATCAGGTGTAGGTACACCGCTGAAGGTGGAGTACTGAAGATCTCTCGAGGTGCCATGACAGTGATGAAGGGGAAGAAAGTGAATACTCTCTATCATCTACTAGGAGAGACCGTGACTGGAAGTGTTGCTGTTTCATTAGGTGAGTCAGACTCTAACTTGACTCAGTTATGACATATGCGTTTGGGGCACATGAGTGAGGCAGGTATGACGATGCTGAGTGAAAGGGGGTTATTGAGTGGTCAGAAAACAGGGAAGCTGGACTTATGTGAGTACTGCATCTATAGAAAGCAACACAGAGTTAAGTTTACTACAGCTATTCATTCGACCAAACGACCTGTTGAATATATTCATTCAGACATCTGGAGCCCGTCTTCGGTTCCTTCGAAAGGAGGTGCTCGATATATGCTGACTTTTATCGACGATTATTCGAGGAAGGTATGGGTATACTTTCTAAAGCACAAATATGACGTGTTTGATCGGTTCAAGAAATTTAAGGCATTGATTAAGAAGCAGTCAAATAAGCAGATCAAGTGCCTGAGAACCGATAATGGCATGGAGTTCTGTGGTAAAGATTTTACCGAGTTCTGCGAGAAAGAAGGTATTGTAAGACATCGCATAGTACCTGGGACACTACAGCAGAATGGCGTCGTAGAACGGAAGAACAGAATCTTGCTTGAGCGAGCTCAATGCATGCTTTCGCATGCAGGACTTGGCAAGGAATTTTGGGCCGAAGCAGTGAATATGTCGTGTTACCTCGGTAAATCGATCTCCACCGCTCGCTATCGAGTGGAAGACTCCTGAGGAAGTATGGTCGGGGAAACCTGTTGATTATTCCGGATTACGTATATTCGGATGTCCTGCGTATGCTCATGCGAGTGATGGTAAGCTTGAGCCGAGGGCGAAGAAGTGCATATTTCTGGGTTATGCACAAGGGGTGAAAGGCTACCGGCTGTGGTGCATCGATCCCAGATCACCCGGTTTTCTAATCAGCAAAGATGTGATCTTCAACGAGACTGCAATGCTTCAACAGAGGAATTCTGAGACACAACCAGCAAAGAAGACAGATCATGGTGTCATAAGTGAGGTGGAGCTTCAGGTGGAGACTCCGGAGACCTCGAAGGTAACAGAGGTTGAGACTACAGATGAAGCCGCAGTTCCTGAAGTCAGTGATAGTGAACAACCAGCAAAGCTGCAACAGACTATAGTCGCAGATAGAGAGAGAAGGCAAATTAAACCACCGGTACGTTATGGTTATACAAATATTGCTTATGCATTGATTGTAGGTGATGAGGTGGAGACAGATGAGCCTTCGTCTTACTCTGAGGCGATGGCTAGTCCGGAGTCGTCGCAGTGGCTAGGGGCTATGAGTGAAGAGATGGAATCTCTCCATCGAAATCAGACATGGGAGCTGGTCAAAGTACCCAAGAGCCAAAAGATTGTTGGAAGTAAATGGGTCTTCAAACGGAAAGAGGGCATTCCTGGTGTCGAGGTAGTGAGATATAAGGCAAGACTTGTGGCGAAGGGATATACATAGCGTGAGGGCATTGACTACAATGAGGTGTTCTCTCCTGTGGTAAGACATACTTCTATTCGTGTTTTACTTACCTTAGTTGCTTCGCAGGATCTCGAATTAGAGCAGCTAGATGTGAAAACTGCGTTTCTTCACAGTGAGTTGGATGAGCAGATTTACATGAGGCAACCTGAGGGATTTGCTATTCTTGGTAAGGAAGATCATGTTTGCTTGTTAAAGAAATCTTTGTATGGGCTAAAACAGTCTCCTAGGCAGTGGTATAAACGTTTTGATACTTTCATGGCTAGTCAAAACTATTCAAAAAGTCAGATGGACAACTGCGTTTACTTTAGGAGATTGGAGAATGGTTCTTTGATTTATCTACTTTGATATGTTGATGATATGCTAATAGCAGCTAAGGATATGTCTTATATTAATGTGCTGAAAAGGCAGTTGAATGCTAAATTTGAGATGAAAGATTTAGGTGTTGCAAAGAAAATTTTGCGTATGAAGATTTTGCGTGACAGGACTGTAGGAGTTTTATGTCTGTCTCAAAAGAAATACATTGAGAAGATCGTGGCACGTTTTAACATGCAGTCAGCAAAATCTGTAAGTACACCTTTAGCAAAACACTTTAAACTTTCAGATAAATTATCATTGCGATTGAGGAGGAGGAGGAGCATATGTCCCGTGTTCCTTATTCTAGTGCCGTGGGTAGTATTATGTATGCTATGGTGTGCACTAGGCTTGATATTTCACAAGCTGTGAGCGTGGTTAGTCGCTATATGAAGCGTCCTGGTAAAGCTCATTGGGAAGTTGTGAAGTGGATCCTCAAATATTTGAAGGGGACAAGACATGGGTACAAAGATATTGGAGGGACAGCAATGGCAGTGAGACCACTTTGGTTATGTGGATTCGGATCACGCCGATGACTTGATGATTGCGGGTCTTTAGCGTGGTACGTGTTTACGCTAGCGAGGTGGTGCGGTTAGTTGGAAAACGTCCTTACAGGATCACATTGCCTTGTCTTCGACTGAGGCAGAGTACATGGCACTAACCTTTGTAGCAAAAGAGGTGATATGGTTACAAAGTTTGCTCTTGGACTTTGGGTTAAAACAGAAAAGTGTGGATATACATTGTGATAACCAAGGTGTGATATATTTGGTGTATAACCCAGTTTATCACGAGCGAACAAAGCATATCAACATCAGGTACCACTTCATCCGAGATGTCTTAGTTAAGGGTATTGTTATTGTTAAAAAGATTGCTACAGCAGATAACCCAGTAGACATAATGACTAAGTCTGTTCCTGTGACGAAACTCAAGCTTTGTTTGAGCTCTATTGGCGTCTGTGGAGAGTGAGCGCCCGTCGGGGCGTTGGGAGAACAATATGGATGATGAGCACTATAACTTGGCTTCAAATATCGAGCCAAGGTGGAGAATTGTTAAATTATGTCTCGAGTTTTCGCTGGAAAAGAAATATAAAATAAATAAATGGGCACACGGTATACGAATTTCTTTTGCCGATGAAGTCCCTGCACGAAGAGGTTTCTTTTCTTGGCGTGAAGTCCTTTGCTCTTGAAGATTGAATTCTCGGTGGGGCCCACGCCATGGGCTTTCTTCATTTAGCCAAGCCTACAAGAGAAAGGAGTAATGCGAAACCCTGCACGTGAAGACTCAAAAAAAAAGAAAGTGGGGCCCAAGGTCAAACTGTTGACCTTGGGCCCACACACGGATGTATAAAACCGATGTCTCCAGGAGGGGTTCCTTCTTCTGGTCGCCGCTGCAGCTTTACGAAAACCTACGAAGCGCACGTCCACGATCCGCGAGGATTCCGAAGCCGCAAGTCCTTGAAGCCGCGTGCGTTATACGTAGAGTTTTGTCACACGGTAATTTTGTGCAGTAAGTTTATATCCAAGCGAGTTGTTATTTATACACTTAGGGTTTGGGGTGAAATCTAGGTGTGGAAAACACTTGAGCGATTGAGCGATTGTAAACTCTGATTTTCCGATTTTAGTGGATTATTTGCTGCTGGCTCTCCCCGTGGACGTAGGTATCGATACTCGGACCGAACTACATAAATTTCTGGTGTCCTGATTTTTCTCGTTTATTTCTCTGGTGATTTCGCGTTGACGTAATTTGTAACATCCTGTCATTTCCGCGTATTATATCCCAACAGTTACCTCGATTAGAGTTTACGTGTTTTTAACGCATATAAATTGCCGTTTTCATTTCAAGTGATCTTTTCTTAGGAAAAGGACAGAAAACGGCAGTTAGGTATCATGGGGACGCAAAATTTCCCACCGAGGGGCCTAGGGACTCTCGAGCAATTAAACATTCAGCTTCGTTGCAACCCCCAACAAATGAAAAGCCACGCACATGCGCAGTACACTCCGCTAATAGCCAGGGGCGACTTTGACCGTTCTTTTAGTCTCAAGACCAAGACAAACAAATTGTAAACAATGACTCTAGGATCAATTTCTAATTCTTGGTCTTGCTTTATACAAGTAACGAATCAAATCAAAATATCGGCGTGATTATAGTGTAGAACTTTTCACAAATCAATGTGAAGATAATACATCAAGTAGAGTATCCACGAATTAACCATTTAGAGATTTTATTTTTTGTGCATTTTTTATGTAAATTACGTTGTTATCTTCATCTTTATCTTCTACCATGATTACAGGGATAATATATCTCTAATATCTTTCTATTTATACTGTACAAAGTATTAATGAAATCTATGTGCTTCATTCATTCAATTCTCTGTTTATCTTAAATCAGAGCCAAACAAAGGCACACTAATCTTGTTAAGGAGAAAAAATCAATACAATCATGTCATCTCCCTCTTCAAACTTGAAATTTCAATTTTCTTCCAACATCAATGTGGCAAACTTTGCGATGTTGAAGGTCAATGAAAACAAATATTTTCTTTGGGAGACATAGGTTTTGTCTCTAATTGAAAGTTAGAACATACTTGATTTCTATATCAAAGAGATACTAGCACCACTCCAAACTCAAATATTAAAAAAAAAAAAAAAAAAAATGGTCGAAATAAGTAATCTATAATATATATTATGGATGCGTAGTGACCGTCTCATAAAATTTTGGATCGTGGGTACACTCACAAAAAAGGTTCTTGGACATGTATTAAACTTTGAACAACATCAAAAGTAGATGGAGCTATGGAGTCTAATAGAGGAAAATAATATTCAAGCCCAGAAAAAGTTTGTTGGGGACAGACACTTCCCATTAAGTTAATACTGCTAATGGCATGCATGTACTTTCTATCACGATTGTATATGCCCTAGACTTGCTTTATATAAGGGCAATATCTTTTATAAATATAACGTTGAAGCTTGTAACTCTTGAACTTGCAACACTGATACTAATAGTAGAAAGATTGCCTAGTACATACCGTGGTTTTCCCTTTCTGATTTTGTGAAGTTTTTTCCATGTAAAAATTCTCGTTTGTTTTTCTCTCTATTTTTCAATTCATAAATTCACAGTCCTCACAATTGGTATTAGATCTTGGCTTTGGCGAAACAGTGGGAGCAAATATAGATGAGCAAAATGTGAAGATTGATCGATTAAATGGCAAGGACTTTGGTTTTTGGAAAATGCAAATCAAGGATGTGTTGTATCCAAAAAAAAAAATGCATCAGCCTTTGTTTGGAGAGAAACTAGATTCTATGATGCAAGAAAAGTGGGAATTGTTAGATCGGCAAGCTTTAGCTTTGATTCATCTCACATTAGTGCAGAACGTTACTTTCAACATTGCCAATGAGGCGATTATGGGATTATGAGAATATGGGCATAGGACTTTTAAATATGAAAAAACATGAGTGCAACTACTAGGATACCTCTAGGGAGAAGTTATGGCAAAAACCATTATGAATACCACCAACTGGATACTGGAGAGCCCCCGCACAAATCAAACAAAACTACTATCTTTCAATTATTTTTATTTTCCTACAATGTACTTTAAATTTCCATACTCACATCTTTGATTAAATTCCGACATATTGTTTAGTTGTAATTTCCATATTCGAATTGTTACTTAAATTCCAGATGTATTTTATTCTAAGTGTTGCGTCATCAATTAAATTATGATGTAATATGATGTAATATCTTCGCGTTCTCAAGCATTGTCGATGATTAAATTCTGACATTGTTTGTTTACCTTTATCCTTATCGAAGTTATTGTATTCTCCAAGCTTTGTTACTGATTAAATCCTGATTTGTGTTTATATAATTATGTTCGTAATAAAGCTTTCAATTTCATTGTATATCTATGACATTTCCTTCTGGAATTGTCATGAAATATGTATCCTCTCATTAAAAGCTAAAGAACTATTTTTGATAAAAGATATTTTGTCCCGGAAGAAATTTGGGCGGAACAGTTGGATTCATCAAGAAAAAGTTCAGACGCATCCTTCAATAATTTTATGATTCTTCACATTCCTATATTAACTAAAACAACCGAAACAATACACAGTAGAGCATCCTCACTCTCTCTCTACACTCCTATAATAAGTAAGACAACCAAAACACGGTCCAGTATCTTCACTCTTAAGTCTCTCTCTCTCTCTCTCTCTCTCTCTCAAAGAAGAAAAAAAATGACAGAACGCAAGCCTGAAAAAATGGAGGAAGGCAATGGCGGTAATTATCAAGGACAGAGTCCCATACCACCAGCAAACATAGCAGAAAACTGGTTCCGATACTTCCAGTACAACCCCAAAGGCGACAAACCAAGTGACGTGCGGAACATCATGCTAATCATCGCTACTCTGATTGCGGCTATCACATTCCAGGCAGGCGTGAACCCTCCCGGCGGGGTATGGCAAGATAATGAAGATGGCCATTCGGCCGGCATGGCAATCTACGCGTCTCGTCAAATTCCCTTTTATGTGTTCTTGGTCTCCAACACTTTCGTGCTCTCCACTTCTCTACTTGTCATTGTCTGTCTCACTTACAGGTTCCCACTGCACTTCGAGATATGGGTGGCCACGGCATCGATGATGGTGACCTATGCATCGGCAATCTTTGCCGTGACGCCACGTGAGTATGTGAGGTTCCGCTATGTGCTATTCGCAGGGGCGCTGCCAGTGATATGTCGGTGCGTATTCCAAGCGTATGGGAAGTTCTGCTACACGAAGGAACCGAACAGCGAGGAGCATCACACAATAATCGGACCAAGCAGGAAGGAGTGCCGGACAACGCTCAAGGTTGATAAAATGAGACAAGGAGTTGCTTCCGTTTAGTATGTGTGAGGTCTTTGTTTTCGAGTTGCTTCCGTTCAACCAAGTATTCACTTGGTTATAAGTATGAACTTTATGGACATGCAAACATAATTAAAATGTGGGTGATGTTCGTATTTCTAAGCGTTCGTTCGTTTCACGGAAAATATCATGTTTCTGGAAAACATTTTCCCTGGAAGTCATTTTCCGGAAAATGACTCTATTTTCCGGTGTTCGGCCAAAATCTAAAATTTGAGTGAAAAATATTTTCAAATGTTCGTTAACTCATTTAATTGTTTGGGAAAAATTATAAAAATTGAATTTTAATATTTTTAATTGACCAAAAAATTTATTTTATTTATTTATATTTTTTAAAAATGATTTTTAATTATTTATATTTTTAAAAATCAAAATTTTATTATTTATTATTTATTATTTCTTTTTCTTTTCCTTCCTCCTTCCTCCTTCCTCCTCCGCCGTCACCTCCTTCCTCCTCCTTCTTCCTCCTCCTCCTTCCGCCACCGCCACCTCCTTCCCGCCCGACGATGGCCGATCGCCCGCCGGCCGACCAAGACCCGTAGCCGATCCCGTGAGCTCGAGGCTTGGCCGATCTCACGCGAGCTCGCCGGATCTGGCGACGAGCTTGAGCTCGCCTAGATCGAGAGCCCGAGCTCTGCCACTAGATCCGGCAAGCCGCGAGCTCCGCCGCTAGATCCGACGAGCTCACGGCTTGCCGAGCTTGGCGAAAACGACAACTTGGCAAGAAAATCCAACGCACTCGAACACGTAACACTACTAGCACCACGCCTGGACGCACGCGACCTCATCGCATCACCCCAAACAAGCATAACCAAATCCCCAAACAGAGCAACGAACGAACACACGAGCAAGCACGCGAAGCGCTAAAAAAAATCCCAAGGAAAGGAATCGGGGGCAATCACCCGTCCACTGGAAGCCTCGCATCGCACGACGAGCAGCCTGGATGGCGGGCTCTCGGCAAGCTTCCCGGCGCCGCCGCAGTGCTCCCTATTGAGCCGGATCCTCCCAAGTGGCTTTGAGCCGCCGGGAAGCGGACCGCAGCGGCGGCGGCAGCGCCCCCGCCGAAGGCGGCGGGGAGCGGCCGGGGAGGGCGGAGGCCGATCCCGAGAAGGACGTCGTCGAAGCCATTACAGCAAGGAGAGCAAGAGAGAGAGATAGAGAACAAGAACTTAAGGGAGGAGGAGATTTGCGAATGAGGGATGCTTCGCCGATCGTCAGCATTGAAGGAGGAGGAGGAGATCATAAACCCTAAGGTTTTGTGAGAGAGTGCAGAAATGAGGAAGAAAAAAGCAGCGCGAGAGATAGCGCGAGAGGCCGGGAAAATGATTTCCTCTTTTGAAAAGAGGAAATCATTTTCCACGATGTCAAGAGAGGATTTTCCGTTGACCGGAAAATGTTTTCTTTGACCGTGTATTTTTCGCCCACCCGAACACCGGAAATTTCGGAAAATATTTTCCTGGAAGTTATTTTCCGCGAAACGAACGGAAAGCATTAAGTATCAATTAGATCTGCTGTATGTCAAATGCATTTGTATTATACTTCACGGCAAACCGTCCCAGCCTAACCAAAACCTAACACCCACCTCTCTCCTCTTCCCTCTCTGTCTCTCTCCACCGGCTCATCTGTTGCCAACCACGCCACGGCTGAACCGCCATCGCCCCCACAAATAGAGCGATCTAGGCCTCTCCATCGTCTGTTGTCTAGGCCGACAAGGGGGCCACTTGGAGTTCATGTGTCGCTCTGTCTCTTTCTCCCCAACTTCATCTCCTCTCTCGAGCTATTCGTACTCCACCACGAGCTCCGTCTCGTGAACCGTCAAAGGCGACAAGATCTGCAAGAGGTGTTTAACAAACATCAAAATATTCACCAAGATTAAAAAAAATCAAAAAAATTATCCGACCGCAGCTCAAACTAATTATTATTGCGATTTTATATGGAAACTCTCCTAATTGGATAGTGCCTAAAAATTTTACCAAATCACGGTTAGAATCAAATAATTCAAATTCGGCAATAAAATATTGGAATTGGAATCGGAATCGGTCGGGGGCATTACCTATTTTAACGTATTTGTTTCCAAGAGGTGGACCAGCGGCAAGGGAAATTTCCGACGACGGTGGGTGTGGTAATCATGTTAAGAGGTTCCTCAGTACTGTGGCATTTCTTGGAATCTCGTCAAGAAGCTTGCTAGCCACTCTACTGCAAAAAAATTGTCAGCGCTCATGAACAATAACAAGGATTGCAAAGGCTCGCCCAGAATGCTGGACTCTAGCTTGATACGATGACAGGAATGAAAAGGTAATCTAGCAGCGCACGGTGGTGGCCGTTAAGTCCAATGGGTCACCGGCTAAGGAAGGCTGTAATCGGCTGGTAGTGGCCGGCAGTGAGGGGGTCGGTGGAGACACGCCTGTACACCTGCAAAAGAAAGATGTGCCAGTGGCAAGATTGCTGGCGCAATCTCATATATTGGGATTGCAAGATGGCTCAGCATGTTGTGTCAAAGACCGGTTACACCCTTAAAAAGTCAACTCAAAAGTCAATATATGGTATTCTTGTTAAAATTTGAAATTGAGATGCACCATTTACTCTAAAATCTAACTTGAACTTCACAGGGATGAAGGAAAATGTAACAATCTCAAAGCCCGTTTATCCAACATTGCCTTGTTAAAAGTGACAAGGTCTTTGAAACCAAGTCCCCTGCTATATTTCCTGAGTTTTAATACATCCCATTTCTTCCTAATGGATTCCCAAACTGGACATATTTTGTTTCCGTCAGAATGAGGCAATTTTCTGCTCGACAGCTTTTCAAATCAAGATAAGAATCTTAAACATAGATATGGTGTATCGGGGCAGCTTGAATTACAGTTTCGATCAAAATCTTCTTAGCAAAGTCAGACACCATTTTTTCGTTCCAGACTTCTAACCGATGAGTGCCAAGTGAACCCGTTATTGTATGAAGGTTTGCTAATAAAACAAGAATATGCGGTTTAATAGTGAAGTGTGAAAGAAGACAAGCAACGGTAAAGAGCTAGTTGTTGATGGTGCAGAAAAAGTACCCTGGATAAGACTTTGAGCAAACTTATCATTGAGTATCGTTATAGCAAAAGGGTAATGTGAATCAGAAATGACAAGGAAGACCGAGACAAACCTGGACGTAGTCAAAGTAGACCCCTACTAGCTTGATCAAATCGTCCACAAGAACGTAGAAGATTAGGGGTGTGCATGGTTCGGATGGGCGGTTCCCGACCTAGAACCGGGATCCGCCCTCTAAGAACCGGTTCCGAAAAATTGGAACCGAGAACTACCCGCTAGTTACATGGATCCACCAGAGAACCGGACTGCCGGTCCAGTCCAGTTCCTGAGTGGATCCATAGAACCGGTCCAACCTCTGCGCCTTCCCCTTTTCACCCTCCCCACATCTACTTATTCTAGCTCCCGACCATGATAACTTTATTCTCCTCAAGTATTAGTGCCGCAACAGCGGCAGTCGCGACCCTTGCGCCACTTCAGTCCCAACCACCACCACCATCTTTGCCACCACCTCCACCATCTCCCGCTCCTCCCTCGAGATTGACAATGAGGAGGACAATGGGGACAATGAGCCATTCTTAGACTTGGAGTTTGCTATTGTCCTCGAAAATGAGGATGTTGGGGGGAGGCCTGAGGAGGGGAGGAAGAGGGAAGGTAGAAGCGAGACAAGCCCAACAACAAAGAGGACAATAGTGACAATGAATGCGGAGTTGGCGACGAGGATGGTGACGACATGGAGAGAGAAAGTTCAAGTTCGAGGGAGGAAAAGAGAATCAACTCACTGTTTCGCTGAGTTCGGACTAAGACTCGAAGGGAGATGAGTAGATATGAAGGTAAATTGGAGAGAAAGAGGGAGCTCAGGAGATTTTGAACTAAGAGAGACGAGATGGAGTAAGAGAGTAGTAAATTGAGACAAGATGGTGATTGGAGCCCTAAATTTTAGATTTGTTAATTTTGAATATTTTGAATATTAAAAATTAATATATTATTATAATATAACTAGTCCTGCAGTGGGTGGGTGGGCGGATCCGCCCATAGAACCGAGAACCGGACCGGTACCCACCGATTCCCATAAATTGGAACCAGGAACCGAACCGGTTCTGGGCGATTCCGGTCCGGTCCTGGGCAATCCGGGTGGGTCCCAGTTCTTTTGCACACCCCTATAGAAGATACCACACTATGAAATGAGGTAAAAAATAAATAAAATAAAATAAAACTATGTTGATATACAAACTTTACCCCCCTTGAGAACTCAACCAAGAGACCACTAGAGAATGGTGGATCCTAGTGCCAAATTAATCTAAAATCACCCCAGAAACGTGTGTGAGACCTTACCCTACAAGAAACATCCTCTGAGGAGATAGTGATACTTGCGACTAAAGATAGGTGTTAAATTAATGTCTCGAGTTTGAATTCAGCTATTGATTTATTACATTGAATTTGTTGAAAACAATTTCCTAAGTGGATTACAAATTGAATAGAGAAGTTTTTTTTTTTTTTTTTTTTTTGGACTTTCTTTTGGAAGTACAAAAGGAAGCAAGGAGGATGTGATTTGCCACTACAAGACAAAAGGAGGCACACTATATTTTATTTGTCTATTTTATCTTTTAGGGGCAAAGATGTCTTTGCTAGGAGAGATAAAAGAAGGAAACTCCCTTTTACAGAAGAAGAATCCTTGTAGGCATTGGTTTTGTTGAAGTAGTGGGGCCCAAGGTCAAATGTTTTACTTTGGGCACACAAAAAATACCTAGGTTTTTTCTTCCCTTTTTGCAAGTAAGCGCTGTCGCGGCCTCTTTTTTCGGTGCCCGCGGTCGAGTACGAGCACCTAAGGGAGGCTAATGGCTCGGCTGAAATTAGTTATGCCCGGACTCTCCCAAGTCCACCAATTCACGACTTTAATAGTCTAAGTTTTTAACCTGTAAATCAATTTTTAAAATAGAGTCGCCACTAATCGATTTGGGATGGGTTGATTAGAAACCCAAGCAAAGTATTGGGAGAAATACTCACTTCTGCGCAACTAGAGAAATTAGGATCGGGGACTTGATTACACTAGTTAATCACTAATGCCCTTTCGGTACCTATTCAACCTTGAGGTTTTTGGATGTTCGAAGGATTTTCCACGCATTTTTGGGAGGAAAAACATTTTTGAGTCTTTTTCTAATTTTTTGGATATAAAAGGGATTTTTTGGATTTTTTTTTTTTTGGGTATTTTTGGAAGAATACAAGTCTTTTTGGTTTTTTTTTTAATTTTTTGGCTTTTTCATGAAATTTTGGCCTTTTTTTTGGATTTTTGGCATTTTTTGGAAAATATGGAATATTTTTGATTTTCTTATTTTTTGGAAAATAAAATATTTTTCAATATATTTTGGTTTTTTGGAAATTAAAATATTTTTTAATATTTTTCGAAAATAAAACATTTTTTTGATTTTTTTGTAAAATAAATTATTTATTATTTATTTATTTATTTAAAATAAAATTTAAAAAGTGCCGACTCCGAGCCTCGGATCCGCGGGTTGGGTCCGACCGGGTGAGTGACCCGAACGCGGGCCCGACTCAGATTTTTTTTTTCCTTTTTCTTCTTTTTTTTTTTAATATTGAAACGACGTCGTGGCCGAGCGTTCGGGGACACCCGGCCCGGCCCGACGACCCCGACCCAACAACCCGCTCCCAAATAAACCCTACCCGACCTCGCTCCGGCACCCGACTGTCCTCCTCCCACCCCCTGGATCACGAACCCTACCTGATTTTCCTGGGTCCGGATCCACTTCGCGACCCGAAAAATCACAAACCCTAGGGTTTGCAAATCTGCAGCGTCGGGGACGGAAACCGAGGCATTGCGGTGTCGACGACGGCTACGGCGGCGACAGTAACAACGATGGCGACTACGACGACGGTGACGGCGACGGAATGGGGTTGCGATGAACGGCAGGGATGACGGCGACGGGCTTTTCTACCTTTTCTTGAACGGAGGCAATGACGGCGACGACAGGAGTCGATTTACGATGGCGGCGAGCACGGCTAGCAACGACGAAGCTGGAGGGTTTGATCTGCGACGGTGAAGACCACGCCGAACAACGACGGCGACGGCAGGACCTGGGCCCGGTCAAATCTGGCCAGAACACCCTCTCTCTCCCTTGGATTCGCCCTTTGAGCTCCCTGAAATCTCTCAAGGACCCCTCCGAGCTCACCACACCACGGCCGACCCTACACTCGAGCTCCCCAAAGTCTCTCAGGGGACCTCGAGCTTCGGCTGGCCTCCCTCTCTCTCTGTGATCTCTACTTCCTCCTTCGGCGAGGCTCGGATCCGCGACCGCGAGTCCTCGGATCCCCCTGAAGTCTCTCAGTGGGATGCCCGAAGTCTGCAACCTCGATCCTTCTCCCTCTCTTTCTCTCCAACTGCGAGCTCTCAGATCTCGGCCTGCTCATCCTCAGCCCCCCTGTTTGAAGTCTCTCAGTGGGAGGTTTTGAAGATCTACAGCCCTCAATCCTTTGCCGCTTCTGTGTCTTCCTCATCGACGGAGGGGCTTCGCTATTTATAGGCGAGGAGGAGGCCAATCGATGGAGGTTCGGCCGCAAGCCCTCACACGCCGACCGGACCCCTCCCACGGCTGAACCGACGTCTCATCTCAGCATTGAAGGCGCACATTGAAGGCACATGTGTGTCGTCCTCTCCTTCGGCAGCCTACCTCTGTTCCTCTTTACCATAGGCTGCCCTTGAGCGCGTCACCAGCTGCCGCGCGTGATGCACAAAGGCATAGCGAAGAAGAAGGAAGGAGAAGGAAGAAGAAGAGGGAAGGGTTAGGTTGCGCGGGCCGGGCCGTGGGGCCCCGCGTGAGGGAGAGAACAAAAAAAAAAGGGGGAGGGGCTGGGCTTCAAGGCCCAGCCCGCAGCCAAATGAGCTTTGTGACATCCGAAATTCGACCCCATTTCGATAAAGTGAAATGTGCATATCGTCGGCGTGCTTTATGGTCCTTTTTCTCTCGAGCGATCACTCACGAGTTAGCTAACCTATTGGGTGAGGCCGTCAAGGGATATAACCGCGGTAAAATCCCTAAAAGCTACCTAATTTGTTGGATTGGACTAAAATCGCGTCCTCGATTTTAATCATGAAATTTAATTCGGTTTTGGGAATCGAATATTCGGACGTGTCACAATTCATTTTTGGACCGTCTCATCGTCTATCAATTTATTGCCGAGTCCGAAATTTCAAGAAAGAAATTATCGGAGGAAAATCGAAGACCGGAAGAAAATAAAAGGGAATGAGAAAAGGAAAATAATAGAAATAAGAAAATTGGGTTTTCTTATTAAAGTATTATTTCCTTTCCCTTTTCTTTCTCTCTTTCTCTCTCTCTCTCTCTCTCCCC
Source organism: Eucalyptus grandis (assembly GCF_016545825.1). Lineage (NCBI taxonomy): Eukaryota > Viridiplantae > Streptophyta > Magnoliopsida > Myrtales > Myrtaceae > Eucalyptus > Eucalyptus grandis. The sequence continues at coordinate 25,082,687 of NC_052615.1, read as the reverse complement.
CTCCCCTTCGTGCGTAGCCCTCCCCACCGCCGAATGCCCCTTGCCAAATTGAAATTGGCTTCTCTTCTCTCTCTCTTCTCTTTACTTTTGACCAGTCAAATCCTCTTATCTCTTCTCTCTCTTATCCCTTCTTCTCTCTCCTCTCTCCTCTCCCTCGTAGCCGACTTCTTCTTCTTCCTTCTTCTTTGTGCGAACCAGAAGCTGAAGAAGACAGAAGCAGCGAGCATCACCGCCAGACGAAGACAGCAGCCGCTCGTCCCGCCGCCGCACCGCCGCCCGCGCGCTCGCCGCCGTTCCGCCGTCCGCGCACGCCCAGGCCGCGCGAACCAGCCGCTATTCGCTCCTGTTCCAGCTCCGACCAGCCACCGTCCGGCCATCTCCGGCCACCGTTCGGACCGCCGGAGCTCCCCTTGCCCTCCGCCGGCTTCCCCTCGCCGCCCTAGCCGCCGGACAAGCTTCGTCCAGCCAAGAACAGTGACTGGAAAAATGGGTTTCCAGCACTGTTCAAGGCCATTTTGGGCCGTTTCCCGGCCCCGAACCCGAGCGGTGCTTTGGAGTTTGTCGTTCCTCGCGTCGCCCCCGTCGGATTGATCCGACTTGCGCGCGATTTGGTGAGTAATCTCACTAATCCAGGATTAGTGGCTAATTATGCTTTAAGCTGGTTTAGATTTAATTAATTATGTTTAGGTTGTTAGATTAGAATAAATTAGCAATTATTAGTCAATTGTGATGCGATTTAAATAATTTGATTGCGCAATTAACAAGTAGACGTGGTCTACTAATTATTGGAAGTGCTTCGGGAATTTTCCCGACCCTTAGTGGGCTCCAATTAGGCTTTTCGGGCCTAAGTGGATTTTTTTGTATTTAAATATTAATTTTCGGAATTAAATTAAATAATTATTTATTTTCCGGAAATTCAACTGAGATGGCCTGGAACCGGAAAATTATGCTGATGACCGTGGTGAAGTCAGGTTTATTTAATCGGGCTTTATTTTGTACTTAAATTGAATTTTTAATATTTATTAATTAATTATTTTTCGGAAATTAAGATTTTGATGGCCGATGACCGAAATCTCGTGCCGATCGTCGTGGCGCAGTCCGTTTATTTATTTGAGCTCTACGTTGTATGGAATTGAATAAATTGTGACATTTTAGGGATTTACCCTAAATTGATTGGAATCGATTGAGATTGAATTATCGATTGGTGAATGGCCAAGTATGTTTATTCAGCATTTATAATGCTTTGTTGAGTTAATTAATTATTTGATTGAGTATTGATTGGTGAATGGCCAAGTATGTTTATTCAAAGCATTTATAGTGCTTTGTTGAGTTGTAAAGGGAGTAGAATGATGAGAGTGAATCGAAGTACTGGGGATTGAACCAATCGGACACGGTGTATGGACCTACGTGGTTCGGTGATTGGGACATCACCTGGCGAAAACGGCGCCTTAAAGAACGCACGTATCGGTCTAGTACATACATTATTATGGACCTACGTGGTTCGGTGATTGGGATATCACTGGCGAAAACGGTGCCTTAAAGAACGCACGTATCGGTCTAGTACTCACATTGTTATAGGCATGTATGGTTCGGTGACGAGGGTGTCACCGGCGAAAAACGCGCCTTAAAGAACGCATACACTTGTCTATTAAACACATTGTTATAGGCATGTGTGGTTCGGTGATTATGGAACTCACTTTGCGAAAACGGCGCCTTAAAGAACGCACACAATTGTCTAGTGAGTACATGGTTATAGGCATGCGTGGTTCGGTGATAAGGACATCACTGGCGAAAACGGCGCCTTAAAGAACGCACGCAATTGTCTATTGATAAAATCATTGTAGGCATGTGTGGTTCGGTGATTTGGGATATCACCGCGAAAACGGCGCCTTAAAGAACGCACACGGTTGTCTAGTGGATACGTCACCTTGGCGAGATTGACGCCCGAGAGCATTGATGTGGCTCGTGACCGAGTACTCGATGAAAGAATATATGGTGTGGAATCAATGACCTAGAATGGTCCGTCTGCATGTAATCGACTAAGTCGATTGATCCTTGCTTTGATTTGATGTTGTGAATTGATTGACGATTGGAAATGACCGTGAGTGGTCTTGTTGGAATATAATCGACTAGGTCGATTTGATCGATGCTTCGATCGGTGATATGATTGCTTGGGTGCCTATTATGAATTGTACCGACTTGCGAGGTGGAGTCGAGGCCAAGGTAAGTCCTCTCGCCCGTGCGTGTTTAGGCGCCTATAGTATAATAGTTTACTAATCGGGCTTAGTGGGGTAGAACTCGCCGAGACGTAGTCTCATCCCAGGTTTGGGAAAACCATTTCAGGACCCCGATGAGGAGCCGATGAGGAGGAGTCTCGAGAATGAGAATTCGGAGGTGAAACTTGAGGAGAAGGATTTTCGGAAGAAGAAGATAATACCGAGAGGGGCCTTAAGTACGGCTTGGATGGATTGAGATCCTATCTTCTTTTGAGATCTCTATTTTGATGTAAATAGAGTTTAGAGTAAAAATTGTGAAGTGCTCTGGTTTGTGCTTTGTATAAAAGTTTGGTTATAAGTTTCAATATGAAAAATATGGCCCCTTTTCTATCCCATCGTTTTATTGTCTGGGGATTTTAATCGCTTCCGCATGTGCTTAAAAATGAAAGGGTCGGCGATACATTGTCCTGGGATATCGCATTATAAAATCGACCAAGTGAGAAGGATGTGTGCGTGCCCGAGGATCGGGCGTGACACTTCGCTTTCTTTTCTTATTTTTGCTTTTGTTGTTTTTATATGGTTTTTTATATTATTTATCCGAAAAGACAAAATAAAATAAAAACTTAATTAATAAAATAAACCTAAATAAAATAAAGGCGTCAACAAGCGCCACACAAAAAAAAACTTGAGGAGTTGCATGTCCAAAAGAGCATCACATAATAAAGATGAACATGAAGCCGCATGTACGCAGGACAAAGATGAACATTCGCGTTCTTGGTTTCAGCGTACATAGAGCGTTTTACTTTGAGCTTGAACATGCTGTGATTTTGTGCCGTGAGTTTACGTTCAAATGAGTTGTTTATTTATAAATACTTTGGATTTGGGCTTTAATCTAAGTGTGGGAAACACTCAAGTGTGTGAACAATTATAAACTTTAATTCTCCGATTATAGTTGATTATTTGCTATTGACTCTCTCCATGGACGTAGATAATGATACTCGGACTGAACCACATAAATCTTTGGTGTCTTTATTATTTCTCGTTCATTTCTTTAGTGATTTCGCATTGATGTAATTGCAAGATCCTGTCATTTCCACATATTATATTCCAATAATTGGTATAAGAGCTTAGGATCAGATTTCTTGATTGTAATTTGGAGCTTTTGCTTGTCTGATTATTATTCAGAAATTCTGTTATTGCAATTATGTCTGACAGGAAATTTGAAATTGAGAAGTCTAACAAGAGGAACAACTTTGGATTATGGAGCATCAAGATACAGCCATTATTGACAACGCAAAATTTGGCCAAGGCATTGGATATTGAAGAGGAGTTGCCAATTATAATGAAAGCCTCTAAGAGGGTAGAGCTAATGAAAAGAGCAAAGAGCACAATCCTATTGAACTTGTTGGACAAGGTTTTAATAAAGGTTATCAAGGAGAAGGATGATGTAGCATTATAGGCAAAACTTTAGGCACTTTATGTGAAGAAAGGTTTCAACAATCGCTTGTATGTGTTAAAAAGGAAGTTTCAATTTAGATATATTGAAAGTATGTTTATCAAAATCCACCTAGGTAAATTCAATAAACTCATGATGGATTTGATAAACGTCAATAAGATACTTGATGATGAAGAACAAGGCATGATGTTGTTAGTTTCTTTATTAGAGTCATGGGAGCACTTTACTGATTCATTGTAAGGGCGGACTAATATTACCTTAGAAGAGATCAAATCCTCCTTGTTCTCTAAGAAGTGATAGAAAAAGTTATAAGATGACGGTCTAGTGCAAGGAATAGTGCAAGCATTGACGATTCGGGGGTAGAAAACAACATTGAGAGCCTAGTAGCAACAGAGATAAAAGCATATCGAAATCACGCCATACAAAATCTAAGGGATGTGTGAAGTGTTTTAAGTGTCGCAAAGAGGGGCACATTAGAAAAGATTGTCCAAAGCGGAAGAATAAAGGTGATAGGCAAAATGCCATAAGCAATGTGGCGAATGTTGCCGAGGGGAGCTCTAGTAATGCATAAGTTGTTTTATGTATGACTACTACTTCATTAGGAGACAAATAGATGCTAGATTCCAAGTGTTTTTATTATATAACGTTTCATAAGAACTAATTTACTACTTACCAAACTACATATGGTGGTGGCGTTCTTTTGGAAAATAATGTTGCCTGCAAGGCTATGGGGATAGGGACAATTCGGATTTGGCTGCACGATGGGTGGTGCACACATTGACAAACATGAGGCATGTACTAGAGCTCAAGAAGAATCTTATTTCTTTGGGGACACTCGATGACATCGGGTGTAGGTACACTACTGAAGGTGGAGTACTGAAGATCTCTCGAGGTGCCATGATAGTGATGAAGGGGAAGAAAGTGAATTCTCTCTATTATCTACTGGGAGAGACTATGATCGGAACCGCTACAATTTCATCAAGTGAGTCAGGCTCTAACTTGACTTAGTTATGACATATGCGTTTAGGGCACATGAGTGAGGCAAGTATGATGATGCTAAGTGAAATGGGTTTGTTGAAGGGCTAGAAGATAAGGAAGCTAGATTTATGTGAGCACTGCATCTTTGGGAAAGTAGTATCGAGTTAAGTTTACTATAACTATTTATTTGACAAACGACTAGTTGAAATATATTCATTCAAATAACTTGGGCCCATCTTCGGTTCCTTCGAAAGGAGGTGCCCGATATATGTTGACATTTATCGACAATTATTCAAGGAATGTATTGGTATACTTTCTGAAGCACAAATATGAAGTGTTCAATCGGTTCAAGAAATTTAAGGCATTGATTGAGAAGCAGTCAGATAAACAAATCGAGTGCATGAGAACTGATAATGGCAGGGAATTCTATGATAAAGATTTTACTGAATTCTGTGAGAAAGAAGGGATTTTGAGACACCGCAAAATACTTGAGACACCACAATAGAATGGCGTGGCAGAACACAATAATAGAACTTTGCTTGAGCGAGCTCGATGCATGCTTTCGCATGCAGGACTTAGCAAAGAATTTTTGGCCAAAGCAGTAAACATAGGGTGTTATTTGATTAATCGATCTCTATCATCTGTTATCAAGTGGAAGACTCCTAAGGATGTATGGTCGAAGAAATCTGTTAATTACTCCAAATTACGTATATTCAGATGTCCTATGAATGCTTATACGAATGATGGTAGGCTTGAGTCGAGGGCAAATAAGTACATATTTCTAGGTTATGCACATGGAGTGAAAGGTTACTAGTTGTGGTGCACCAATTTTCTAATCAGCAAAGACGTGATCTTCGACGAGACTGTAATGCTTCAATAAAGGAGTTATCACGACCCTAACTCCATCTCTAGGGTCTCGAGCAGCAAGGGTTATTTTCGCGACGTCCAAGGCGTATTGCTGTCCCATTTCTTTTTATCTTTTCATTAAGCGTATGCGGTAGCGTACCTATAACACCTAGATAACAACTAGCAATCAGGAAAACAACCACTTGCAAACACACAATTACATTAGTTATATTTACAAGCTCTTTTGTCATAGGCCATTATATTTATAATAATTACATGCTCTATGCTCAAAAAAGTTGGAGTGAATCTTAGCTCCACTATTGAGACTACAACTCCTCCATACCTACAGTTTTGAAAAATAATGGGGTGAGTCATGGACTCAGTAAGTAAAATCCCTAATTCTCTACTAGGAGGATATCTCATCATCAAAATCCAATAGATACAATACTTGTAATGCAATGTCGATGACAGATCATTAGCAAACTTATTGCTATCCTCGACTATATGCAGATGTCCATCACCGCATACTTCGATGCATGCTTACCTTCAGCATATCAATGAACACATCAACATATCATGCTTGTGCATATGCTAGCACTCATGCAAATTCATTTACCATCATCCTAGCTCAACCAACTCTCTCGGCTTAACCAAGGCATCCAGCTTCAAGTAAGGCATTCGGACTCAACTAGGGCATCCTGGCTCAACCAAGGCATTTGGGCTCAACCTAGGCATCCTGACTCAACTAGGGCATCCTATAGCTAGCTTACTCGAGGTCTTAAACCTATTACATGGCGGCCAATTCAATCCTAAACTTTTCAATTTTATTCAATTTAATCCTAAACTTTTTAACGATTTTTTGATATAGTTATTCCGGCCAAAACATGGTAGTTCGAAAAGTTTAAATGGCCAAAAGTTCAAGAATTATATTGAACAAATTAAAAGTTTAGATATGACATTATATATTTAGCCCAAATTGAAATATCACCTTACACATTGAATTGAAATTTACAGACCATTTATCCCAATGCAATAACATATTAAATAGGGTATTGCTAGTATATAAGTGGACCTAATTTGGAAATCCAATCAATCTAATGCCCTTTAGTTATAACCACATAAATCCTCTCATTGTCTTAACATCTTTGTCTTGTATGTCAGAAAGCTTAATGTAAAAATTTGACTTGACATCGAAAAAGCATGACCAAGTGTAGAAAAAAAGGCTAGCTAACATGTTTTAGATGGAGATAACACATTGGAGAGGGTGTAGCTAGTATATAAGGAGACATTAAGGAATCCAATCAATCTAGTGCCTTTCATTCAAAGTCACATAAATCCGGTCTTTGTCCAACACGTCAGAAAGCTTTGTTAAAAAAGTTGACTTGATAAAGATAAAGCTAGGTAGCTTTATCATTAAAATAATTATCCTAACAAAGAATAAGAAAAGACCAAAGTGGTGAAGAATGGGTAAAGCTAACACGTTTTGCATGGCAAAGAAACCCTGTCACTTGTTTCTCGATCCAACATGGAGAAAAAGAAAGCCCAACTGTTAAAAATGAATAAGATGTTAAATGCTATTCTTGTGTCACGGTCCGTGATTCTTCCGCGCCCGTGAACCCTTGAAAGTGAAGCTTGGGATTGTTGAGTGAAGAGTGAGGATGTAGAGAGGATGAACTCAACTAATTCATGGAAGTGGCGTCAGAACGATTGGTGTTAGGTGTTCTAAAATAGAATTATTATATTACTTAGAAGCTCTAAAGGCGAGGTTAGCCGCCCGTGCACAAAGTAGTCGAGAGCTGATGCCACCCTCCCGATGAGGCCATAGTAGGCCGAAACCAATTGTTAAGCTTAAAGAGATCTGTTATCTTACTCGATGGACTAGACGCCCGAGCAAAACTAGGCAGGGTACAATCTTGTATAAAAGAGCTATTCATCATATTGTTTACTAGAACAACTAAAGAAGGGAGGTTGGTTTAGCGAATTCCACTCACCAAGCGCTGCTCAAGTTATTTCATAGCCAAGGAACCGCCGACCTATGACATTGGCATCCTACATCCAAGTGACAGTTACACCTTATGCCTCATTTATCACTAGATTAGACAATCGAGATGTTTGCAAAAAGGGAGCTTCTACCTCCAACTCTCTTTAAGCGAAAGGATAAAAGATTCTAATTAAACAATTTCTAAACCAAACAATGAGTGTTTAAATTACCTCTCTCGTCTGCCATAACTTTAGTCTTCATAGCAAAATGGCTTTTGAGAAGGGGAAAAAACAAAAAAGAAAAAAAAAGAAAAGAACCAAACTGATAAAATCTACCTATCTTGGTTGGGGCCCACCCCAATGTGGCCTTGATTTTTCACTTACTAGTTATTATAATTATATGTTGATGTCTATTTCATATACAACTTGTGAATACCCTAGAGAGCTTTTGAGAGTAGTCATCCAAGAAAGTTCAAAGTGAGAGAAACCTCCTTTTTTGTTGATTGATTCATAGGGGTTAGATCTCGCTTGAATTGCTGAGTTGGTGCTCGGTGCTTCTATAGTCTGCTATTAACTTGTATTTCTTTTTTCATCATAGAATTGCTTGCCAACATCAAAGCTCATGCTCTTTTGTTGACTTTCACCAATAGAATGATTGAAAGAAACATTGTGCACAATGTTGACATTGACTAGGTCACGTATGAAGCAATCATCCAACTTCTCATGAAACAATTAGCAGCGCAATTGGCATTAAATGACTTCTACTATTCAATGTCCTCAATGCAATGTGTAGTGTAGGAATCTACGCTTTCGAGAATCACCACTATATAAGCCTCCGACACGGGGATATGCGAACTCCAAAAAGTTGCGCTTTGGATAAGGCCAAGCGTGGACACGATGATGGTAGGTGAAAGGCAATAGGCGCATGGTTGCCCTAGTGTCGCTTAAACAACCTAGAGACCCTAAAGACTAACATTGAAGCAGTGACAAATAGCAAAGCATGAATTCTTAGCACTCATGTCACGACCCCAACTCCATCCTCAGGGTCATGAGCAACAAGGGTTATTTTCCCGACATCTCAGGTGCGTCGCTGTCCCGTTTCTTTTTATCTTTTCATTAAGCACATGCAGAAGCATATATATAACACCCGTACAACAACAAACAACCAAGAAAACAACCATTTAAAAACATACAATTACTTTAGTTACATTTACAGGCCCCTTTGTCACGAGCCGTTATATTTACAACCACTACATTTTCTACACTCTAAAGGCCAGGTAAACCTTAGCTCCTCTAGCAAGACTACACCTCCAAACACTAGTGGGAGGCCTCAATGCTTACAATTTTGAAAAACAATGGAGTGAATCATAGACTTAGCAAATAAAACCCGCTAATTTCCGGGTAGGAGGATGTCTCGCCTATCAACAAGCATACAACTCATCCAAAACATTAGTTGGTGATAGATCAATAGCAAAATAAAAGCTTTGTTTTGGATGGAACATGAGAAATCCTCAATCAATGGTATGCAAGCATAAACCAATATCTACCCACAACATGAGGAACTCACACCTCACTTAATATTGTACAAGCATAAACAAGATCCATTTCATAGTATGAGGAACTCACGCCTCACTCAATAATATGTAAGTATAACCAAAATCCATTTCAATGTGAGGAACTCATGTACACAAGATTCATTTATTAACAGTCAAAATCCATCGACTCTTCCAAAATCCACCGAGCATCCAAACTTAATCGGGCAACGTCTCCTAATTGAAGGGTAATGGCTAGAATTATCACAACATCCTATCCTTCTAACAAGGCATCCCGTTGGCGTGGGGGCATCCCATTGGCAGAGGGCATTGTCGCTAAATCTATCGGTCAATTGCATAAATTAGTCCGTCATGTGTCCATGCATCAAGCATCACAATCCAATTCTTATCTTTGCTTTTAGTTCAAGGGCCCGAAGGCATGCCATGCATAAGTGTGTGAAATGACTTACCAAAACCAAGAAGTTAAGCATGTTGAGCATGAATCAAGGATCGCAACTTGATCCGACACGTTTGAGCACCGGTCTAGTACCTAACTTGGCTTGGGAACGATATACCTCGATATCGCACTTAAACCATGATAGGACCTGCCCATCGTGACATGTTCACCGACCTAGTACTAGACTTGGCTCGAGAATGATAAGCCTCAATACCGCACCGAGACCATGAAAGCACTAGCCCATCGTGATATGTTCACCGACCTAGTACCAAAGTTGGCTCGAGAATGATATACCTTGATATCGCACCAAGACTAAGGGATGACTAATCCGTCATGATCCCACGTACGTCAAGGCCAACAAAACCCTTTTTCGGAGCTTAGGACATGAACTAGAACATGCACTTGTGAAAATGGTTTGAGATAGTTTTGTGAGAAAATAGCAAGCTTTCACAAAACACTTTTAAGGTAGGTTTGTATCAAAGAAAAAACCAAAACATATCAAATAAACACACAAATCGAGCTTCTTCCAAGCAACTTAAGCTAAAGCACGAGCCAAAGCTCATCAAAGAAGGATCAAACTCAATCAAGGAACAAGGTCTAAACTAATCCAAGCAAATACAACCAAACTTCAAGCAACAACCAGTGAATCAACTTTAGTCAAGGACTTGTCACACGCCCGGAATAGTGTAACACAATGTCCTAGCCAAATATTAGTAAGTTCTACTTACCACACTTTAAGGAATGGCCTAAGTAACGGAGCAACGTGCAAGTGAGCAAATGGACAAGAGGGGCGTGGCCACGAAAGAGAGAGAGAGAGGGGGACAATGAGGGTGAGGTTGAGAGAGTGAAGGAGGAAGAGGAGGTGGTGTGTTGTGGGAATGAGGGAGGGATGCCCCATATTTTTAGGCAATTCTAACTTATTCTTCAAGCCTTAAAAGTCAAGACTTCCTCTCTAAGTCAAGAAACATTAAATGCAAGGTAACTTGGTCACCAAGTCTCAAGGTAGAATAGGGCTTTAGCTTGATAGCTTGGGACACCTCAACATGGCATTTAAGGACTTGAGTCCAAGCTTGGGTGTGACTCACACCTCCTGAATGAGAAAAACAGTTTTGAATAATTTCCGAAATTAATGTCTTAACCTTATCAAATGGAATTGAAAGATTATGAAATTTTAATATATTTTGGAGAAGACCTTAAATAACATTTTCCATGAAAGAAGTCAAGTCAAATTCGTGCTGTGCAAAGAGCAAAAAATCATTGAACACAACCTAAATATTCGTCCGTCAAGCAGATTCAACAGTCAGAGAGAGAGACTCATTATGAAATCTAAATATTCACAAAACTATTTGAAATTTTTATATGTTGTGGAAATATATGTCCTTTAAAACTTTCATGAAGGAATCATGGTTAGATTTGAAAGGGAAAATTTTATAAAAATTTGAGAAGGCAACCCGATCACCATTTTCACTACACGGGACAGGTTTCAAACGGTGAATGATTGGCCCTTCGTCCCTATCATTTCACCTCAGAAAAACATGAAATTTAAGTATGTTTTAGATAAAAATATTTAGAACAACTTTCATGAGGAAGTTTCTTTAAATTCGCACCACAAAAATCTGCGTAAAATTGGAAAATAGCAGAGGTCCAGTAATTCCAAAAGTCAAAGGTAGCAATCTTAGTTGGAGAAATGAGGCATCCCACTTGGTCAAGAAGCATTAATTGTTGGGCATCCTTGTCTTCCTTCCAACTAGGTCCTAGGTTAGCATGGACATTTCATCTTGACATTAAATAACTAGAAGCTAAATGTATATAATTCACTCTTATCTTGTCCAAGAAGGCTTGACTTGCTTGCTCCTTCTTCCAATGGTTGTGTAGTCCATTTATTGGCCTCCAAGATCTCCTAATTAGGCTTTAGGTGTCCTCCTCATTAATGAGACAAAATCCAAGTTTCAAACTTGTCTTCAAAGACAAAAGTCTTTCATGCCAAGTGTCCACCCTTAGTTAATGTGCATTAATTAACTACAAGCCGAAGGCATTGAATGCACCTTAGGAAAATATATAATTTTTAAAAGCCTTGTCATTGGGTAGAGATTATCGAGTTTGATCACAATCGACAGCCTTATTTATTTCGAGGTTCATGCCTAAGCTATGCCCAAACAAAGCTAGACGCAACTCAGCTTGATTGGCCAAATAGAGTTTGAAATCCCCTTTATCGATAAAATGAGTCACAGCTGGGTTTACTAGCTAGGTCCTGGCCCAGTCGGTTGGTCCTCTGGTCAGTTTGTGGGCTAGCCCATGGGTCAGTACTTGGCCAAAACTGTGGTCAATTCCTGGGCCAATCAACTAGTTCTATAGCCGATCCTATGACTAGTCCAAGGTTTTGCACCACAACTCTTGATCGGTCTGAAATTGAACTACGTTGAGTTTATTCAATCCATAGTCAATTATTGATTGTCATATAATCATGTGGAATCTATCCATTCGTATCAACTCATGGCCTCATGGGATCGGTTTGTCCATGACCGGCATAACGACCAAGTGGAATCAAACCATGACCGTCCGTCGATCCATGATGGTACGTGATCATCTCACAACCAATTATTATGATTGAATAACCTTTCCATGGTCAAATACTCTATAACTCAACCTTGGGTTACCGATCCCTAAATGGCCAATTGACTCATGACCGGGCTTTAGGCTGGCTGACTCATGGCCAAGTCTCGCTCTTAACATTTTGGGCTTCGACCTACTAGTTGGGGCCAAAATAGTGGTCGAAATTGAGGATGTTACAACTCGGGTCCATCGACTTATGAACGTGTCCACCTGGCTACAGTGCTTCCGCTGCTTGGCTGAGTATCCGCGATGATCATCAACCCTCTCTCAAAAGAGTGGAGAAAATGGTGCACTGATGCCAATGATGAAGAAGGATCTCTTATACTTCTCATACTATGGAGGAGCGGATGAATGTGCAGTGAAAAAATATAGGTGATGCTTTAAGGTCCCTTTTTACTAATCCATCTTTGGCCGAGTGTTGGGAATTAGGAACTTCTGAAGTAAATTACTTAAGCAAAGCAATCAAAATCATTACTTAATTATAGAGTAGTTATACAATGCATTACCAATATAAATATTTTTTCTAAAGATAGTATTATCCATTCTTGATTTGATGATTAGTGAGAGAATGAGAAGTTAAAACTCTCAATTCAAGGATGGTTGAAATCGCTTGTTTTATGTTATCATCACATTAGCGACATATCCTAATTTTTGCTTAATTTTAAAGCACCTACATGATAATTGGGACCGATTGTTGTGATAATTCTTGGAATGCAAAAAAGAATGGGCTGTATTTTCTTTGTCCTCAAACCAATATCTAATTGGTAAGTCATATTAACATAAACAGCTTTTAGATGCAAATTTAAGTAAAACATAATGTAGGAGATTTCGAAATGTATAACTCATCAACAAGAGGTTTGGTAATAGAGGAAAACAAAATGATTTACTTGTCGAGTGAATACCTTGAAATTTTTGCATTTATTAGATTGCCTCGGTAAAGAAACAGAGCTATCGGAGTGGCCAAAAAAAAAAAAACGTAAGTGATGAAGGCACCATTACTCCTCAAACTTTTGCAAAAGTAATCAGCTTTTGGGATTTCTTTTTTGTCCAATTGTATTCCTAGGCTATATACTTTTGCACCGGTACTCCTCAAACTTTTGCAAAAGTAATCCACTTTTGGAATTTCATTTTTTCCAATTGGATTTCTGGACTATATACCTTTTTTCGTTTATATTGATCCCGCTGTAAGAAAAATAACAGAAACGCCGACATGGCTATTAATTTCTGTTAAATGCTGCGATGCCTCATTTCCCTAAGTTACATAATCACTAAATCAGACGATCAGGAGTTTGCAAACAGAAAGCTTCGCATTTAAGCGAAAGGAAAAAGGATTCCAATTAGAAAATTTTCTATAAGGGCATCTTCCCATCGTCGTCTAAGCCAAACCTCGAGTGTCAAATCTACCTCTCTCGTCTGCCTTGACTTTTGAGAAGTCTTCGTAGCAGAATGGCTTTCAAAAAATTTTAAAAAAAAAGAACACAAACAAACAAACTGCTAATTATTGCTCGAAGTTTCCCGTTGACTTTGATATAGGCGCAAGTTTATGATGATCGTGATGTTCTAAGTGTTTGTGGAGCCTTTGAAGATGGAGACGGACCATCGAAGAATGCAAGAAGATGGCTCACCTAGGGCTTGGATAAATCAGGCAACTCAGCAGGCACGCACCTTATTTTGATGTCTATTTTGTACATAACTTATCAGAATTCTAAAGAGTTTTTTAAAGCGGCTGTTGAAAGCATAAAAAGTGGGTTTGTGACAACTCATGGAGAACAATTTAAGCCTTGTTTGGTGTTCCGGACTGTGACTAGGATTTAATGGAAAGAGAATGCTAGATTTATCAAAACTATTTTATAAAATTAATTTACTAAAGAATGTGTTGGATTGATTATAAGTGATCCTTAAAACAAGTGGGCCTCGAACGACAAACAAACAGTGTGACACATTATTGAGTAAACTAACACACAATTTTATAAATGGACAAATGATTGAGGTTTTTATTCGGAGAAGAAAATTTGATATGATGGTATCTGCATTTCTCATATATATATATGTGTGTGTGTGTGTAATTTGGTTAGTTTTATAATAATTTAGACGTTAAAACTATGAATCATGTTTTCAGCCTTAAGGTGGTACTATACGCTAGAATTAGAGATTCATTACTATTTCCTTTCCTTGATTTTTTTGTTCAAATTTATTTTGTTATTCTTATTGTGCAATTCCTATAATCAAACGGTTTGAAATCTTTCATAGGTACTCTAGGTTATCAAGAATTAATACACTGTGCTAGTAGTAAGCACATATATTAATTAAATTGCGTTAATAATGACTTGTACTTTTGATGTGGACCGAGATTAATCATCAAAGCCTCAATAAGATATGGCTCCTAATAAATTTCTAGAACGGTGAACCAGCATGATTTATCAGTAACATATTGAAGAGGGTGTAGCTGTTATGCAAGGGGACCTTAATAAGGAATCCAATCAATCCAATGCATTTTATTTACAGCCACATAAATCTCTTCGTTGTCTCTACAAAGGCGAATTTGAAATAGAATACGAATGTTGAGAGATGACAATCTTAGATGGATTAGAGAAGATGGCCTTTTGAAAAGCATGACAAGGCTTTTCTTTTTAGAACTCTACAATTCTGTTGGAACTCGGAATTATGCTCCTATCCTTGCAAAATGTCCAGCTACTATCACTATGGAAATGAATACTATGTTAACGGCCCAGCTTACTAGGGAAGAGGTCCGCCGAACCACTTTCCAAATGGGGGCTACTAAGGCACGAGGACCTGATGATATGAATGGTTTGTTTTATCAAACGAACTGGAATATTTTACAAGAAGATTTATGCGTTTGGGAATAGCTTTACAAAGCCCTTTGAACCTCTAAAGGTCCTTGGGCAAATGCAAGTGTGTTTGGTATTTAATTTTGGGGATACATTTCCCAAATGCTAGCATTTCCAAAGCTGCCTCTCCCCTGCCTTAGCTTTCTGGCATTCTTGGCATGCAACAGAACCTGGTTAATGATTTTTTTGAATTTCCAGTCTTACCCTCACTCACTAATCATAATTCCACAGTACCCCCATATTCTAATGTAAAAACCCTTTAGATATGTTGCGCTTCTTCCTTTGCCTCTCTTCACTCTCGCACTTGCCTAACGAAATGTAGCTCTCTCGCCTCTCTTTATTCGCCTCGCGAACATTGCTCGCCTCATCGCCTACGGTCACCTAATCAATGGTCACTGCTGATCACCTGGTCGATGGTCGCATCGTTGCCCAGATCTGTTGTTGCGAGGCTTGTTGAGGTCGCAGGACACCGGCGCACTGCGCCTGGGATCTGGCGACCTCGGAGCCCTTGCCTAGGCTCCGAAGTAGTCCTAGAAATTATCATCCCATATTCAACTACCATGGAAGTTCCGAAGAAATGGAACGTCACCTTCACAAAGCATTTGACATTGAAACTGAAGCGCGAGGTCTATCGCGGCGGCTTCCTCCACAATGCCATCGGCAAGGTCTTCACTTTCACTATAATCTCTGCCACTGATGTTTTTTTTTTTTTGGTCAAAAGATAGCATTCTATTTCTTAATTATAGAGGAGACTTACAAGATGCAGATGTGGAAATATCTGCACATAAAAAGTTCCATAGTGGAATAGGTGGGGAAAACAGCCAATTACGTGGAAGAGACCGATTGCGGTGTTTCCTTGCTATCCAGTCCGCAGCTTCATTCGTTTGGCGGGGCAATAGTTCACCGAAATATCTTTATGTCTGCTGAGCCCATTTCAGCACCTCTGCACAATCTCCTTTAGATTCCAATCCGGTTGAGCCCGGCCCATGATCATGTCCACGACGGATGAACTTGTCACTTTCAATAATCCACTTTCCTGTTCTGTTCCAAAGACTTGCACGTGAGACGACCGGAGTTCGTGCGTATAGGAGATCCCAAGTAGGATTGCTTGGGCTTCCGCTTCACTTGCCGAGGAAACCCTAATCGTTGCAGCGAAACCCTCGAGCAGTCTTCCTTCCCGATCGCGAACAATACCCGCCGCAGATCCGAGAAATTCGCCGGAGCACCATGCCGCGTCGACATTTATTTTCAGCCCATCCCCTTCCGGAGGCCTCCATCGGTGAGGTTTTGCTAGATCCGTTGATTTTTTGCTTCTCTTTGTTTTTCCTCGACTGAAGAACTCGTTTTGTTCCCTGGCTGTGCTCACCAGATCTGCGGGTCTAGGTTCTTTAGATCGGAATATCTAGTTGTTTCGCGCCTTCCAGATGTGCCACAAAACCATTCCCGTGAGTTCTCGGTCGGGTAAGCTCGATTTCGATGGAAGGCGTTGGCAATCCACCGACTGTTCTCCCGAGACTTCCATCTGGTTTTATCTTCTCAAAAATTTGTTCTTCCCATACTCTCTTCGTCCACTTGCATAGAAATAACATGTGTTCTGTCGTTTCAATATTCGACCAACAGAAGGGGCATAATGGATCAGTAACCATTTTTCTTTTATGTAGGTTTTCCCTCGTAGGAAGGGCATTCTGACAGAGACTCCAAAGGAAAGATCGAACTTTCGGTGGCACATGCAGGCTCCAAATTTGAGTCCATAAGGTACGCGGTGGTTGATAAGAGCAAGAGGGTCTGTTCTGTTCTGGTTTATCTGTTGTTTCCCGTGCTCGATTATATCCGCTCTTGACAGAGTATTGCCCTGTTTTGTTGCCTGTCCATATTAGCATATCTGGCTTTGATTGTTGACATATAGGGATTGCTAATATTTCATTTGCAATTGATTCCTCATACAATTGAAAAATTAGCTGTTGTTTCCATACTTTGTTCTCTACATCTATCAGTCCGGAAACCATTTTTGACTCTATCTGATTTGGTTGTCCTCCTATTACACCTTGCGTTAGCCATCTGTCTTCTCTAATACGAATAGTTTCTCCATCACCTACTGACCATATTATGTTATCCTTTATGGTGTCTCTGCCAAGCATCAAGCTGTGCCAACCCCATGATGGTCGATGGCCCTTCGAAGCTGTCCAAACATCCCCATTGGGGAAATAAATCCTTTTAGCACTCGCTCCATAGAGCTGAGGGGGAAGTGGCTAATCTCCAAAGTTGCTTTCCGAGCATGGCTCTATTGAAGGTTAGAAAGTCCTTGAACCCTAAACCTCCCGCATCCTTTCGGGTTTTCAATGTCTCCCAGTTTTTCCAGTGCAAACCTCTTTTTGCATCGCCATTTTGCCACCAGAATGATGCTATTCGTTGTTCTATGGCTTTGCAGATTGATATGGGCAGCTTGAAGATGGACATTGCATAGGTAGGTAAAGCTTGTACCACGCTTTTGATTAACACTTCCTTGCCTGCCTTTGTCAATAATTTTTCTTTCCAACTTGCTAACTTTGAATTTACTCTGGCCAGGATCCATGCGAACAGCTCCTTTTTGGATTGTCCCCATTCAGTAGGTATTCCCAGATACTTTCCCGTTCTCTGTTGGATAGGGACTCTCAGTTCTGTGGCTAGATTCTGTTGTAGTATTGCTGGACAGCTAACATTAAAAGAAACTCCTGATTTATTTAAGTTGATTTTTTGACCCGTAGCATAACAATATTGATTTAGAACTTGGGCTACATTCTGACATTCTAATATAGTTCCATCCAGAAAGAATATGACATCATCGGCAAACATTAAATCTACCACCGATGTTCAATGCTTACTTGATTGGTGTTGATTTCTCCGGTTGTGCATTTAAAATTGATTCAGGACTGAAAAATCTAACGGAATCAATTGAGGTGACTTTTCTACACATTTTTCCAATTTTTCAAATTATTTTTTATTTTCCTATTTTTCCTAAAATATACATATTTTTATTTCAAATTTCTCATTTTTTTACTTATTATTTTTTGTGACTTATTATTTTAATATTTTTATGATATTTTAAATTTTGTTATTATTTTTTGTTCCGACAATGGACTTCGGACCGGGTCAAGGAACCTGGCCCGACTGGCTGACCTAGACCCTAATGATTTGGGTTGGAGCTCGAAATTGGGCTGAGCTTTAGGCTCGGTCCAACTTTACTAGAAATAACCTACGTTTGGATCCAGCCCACAATCTATTAAAAGCATGACGTCAATCTGATGGGCTTGAGCCTTTGCAACAACTCAAGCCCAACTCTAAAAAATCTGGCCTCTAATAAATCCAACCTAATCCGAGCTCAATCTTGGCCCATTCATTTAACCCTACGCGACTCAATTACTTTGGATATGACTCGACCATCCGACCCGACCCGACTAGAGTAAGGAGATCCTTCATTATAATCGAACCTATATATATATATATATATATATACTTTTTCCTTTTCTATTTTTCTATTTCTAAAATTTTCTGTTTTATTTTCTATTTTTTTTTAAACTCCTGATTACTCTTCTCCCCGCGATGTCTTCTTCTTCCCAAGCCTTCTTCGACCATGCTTCTCCTTCACCGAAGCCAAATCCATCATCAACGAGCTCATCACCGAAGCTCAGGCCACTGTCAAACCACTCAACATGGGTCGTTTATCCCGACGGACGCCAGTCATCACCCGCCACTAGCTGGCCGGCAGTTTCTACTGTCGATGGAGCACCTTCGACAATGATTATGCAAGTTACAAAATCGCAGACAGCAAAATATATCAATTCTAGCCTAACAACCACTACATTAATCAAAGGAGAAAAGACGGACTGGACCGGCCCTAAACCACGGGCTCCGCCGGGGCTGAAGCTCACGGCCCACTCAAACGGTGGGTATGCAACGAAATCACATGGAAAACAAAGATTCAGTGACAAGATAGCAATATTAGAACAAATCGGACGCACAACAAAGATCGTAAGCTTCGATTTCTTGAATTAGAGTTCAGTGCTCCATTTAAGCAATTTTCAAACAAGTGATGACAAGACACAAGCTTTCGATTCAAATTCAGCATAATTTTTGGCCAAATCATGACATATCGGACTCTACTCATCATTATTCCTCACAGATTTATCTTAGTCTTCACACGATTAAGCCACGAGTTCATCGATTGAACGCAATGCTCGACGGGACGAGATTCTCATTCTGTCGTTTAACAAACTCTGAGCTAGCTAAGCCATCCATAACCCTTCTCTCGGATTTGCTTCTTTCAGCGCCATGCTCATTGTGATTCGCTCACAGACCACTCGCCCATGTCCTTGCTGTTCGGTCACCGATCCCTTCTTCTTTAGCTGGCTTTGATGAGCGAATACAGCCAAGAAAGACAAGGGTCGGGCCCCCCCCATTTCTTTTACTTCATTTGGTTAAAAGGAAATAAAACCGAGCCTTAAAAAGAAAGAAAAAGCAAGCAATGCAAACGCAAGTGTAAGGAGCATGATAAGGGGCATATCTATAAACACCTTTTTTTTTTTTTTTTTGGTTGAAAACTAAGGTGGGTAAGAATACTTACCTGATATTTGCAAGAAAAACAAAGGAGATTATGAGCTACAAAAGCTCACCAGGTCAATGAGGTTCTCCAAGTTGCAAAAGCTCATAGTATAAAGAAGAAAAATCTGGGTTACAAAAGCTCGCTAGGTCAAAAGGACGCTTCGGGTTGTAAAAGTTCACTGTGCAAATAAAGTTCTAATGCTGCATTTTCGCACCTAAAGGAAATAGGTCACTCTAGGCTACTGAAGCTCGTCGTGTGAAGAAAGAGACCATAGGATGAAAGCTCGCCAGATCAATGGGGTGCTCTAAGCTACAAAAGCTCACTAGCAAATACAATTTTGAGGTTCCTAATGGAAATAGGTCAATTGGGCTACTAAATCTGTCATGTGAAGAAAAAATGGTTCGGGCCTACAAAAAGCTTGCACACATAAGAGAGGGGTGAATAGGTTGTTTTAGAAATTTTGACAATCTTTGGAAGAAAATAGCTTACTCTACGTAAAAATCTGGTCAAAATAATGTTTCAAAGCTTGTGAGTGTATTGTGTGCTTGTGAAAGAAATAAGAGAGAAAAGCAAAAGCACACAATGATGTATAGTGGTTACGCTTTAACCCTAAGCCTATGTTCACTCCTTAGACTAATAGCCATAAGTTTGGCCGGATTGCACAATTAGTCTGCTTAGAAAGTTACAATCGACAAGCACTAATCCTTTTACATGATATATCATACTATGAAGACTCAGCTACTACTCTTACTCTTATACACTTAATCTTTAGCACAATTATTAAGACAACAAAAATATAACACTTAGAGAAATAGTTGAAAGAGAGTGTTTTGCTTAAGACATCATTTATAGTAGATTTTCAGCCTTTTGTATTTGCACATCTCTCTTCATTAGCTTTTGAGATCTTCTATTTTATACCCATCTCCATTGATGTTGTTGATGCTGCCATCCAAAAATAGAGCTGCACATACAATCCTTTTCCTGAACATTCAGATACAACATCGTATAGCTTTTATTGTTGTTCACTGCAGCTTATGATAGACTTGTCAGATAGCCTAGCTTCTCGATTTCTGTTATCATCTAGATTCTGCTATTGGGCATATCAACTTCTACAACAGCTAGTTTGCTTAACCAACAAACATTTTAAGATGAACTTTGTTGCTACAATACCAATTAACTAATACACACAACCTTAAAAAAAAAAAAAAAAATTCAACATCAGCTGATCTTTAGGTATGTTGGTGTTATTTATTGAAAAACCATATCAAGACATATTGCGATCCTTTACCACTTGGAACATACC
This sequence comes from Eucalyptus grandis, assembly GCF_016545825.1. Lineage (NCBI taxonomy): Eukaryota > Viridiplantae > Streptophyta > Magnoliopsida > Myrtales > Myrtaceae > Eucalyptus > Eucalyptus grandis. Next base: position 25,061,878 of record NC_052615.1, on the reverse strand, counting down.
ATGGACATTGCATTGTCTTTAATACTTGTCACAAACATCTACATTTATCATAGTAAATGTTATACTAAGAATAGTTTGAGTCAAAATCACTTAGAGATGTGTCTCCAACAATCTCTCCATTTTTTTATGATAACAAAACTATCTCACATATGTGAAAGATAATTCTTGATAAAACTTCTAGTAAAAGTAAATGATTTGTTTGTGTGCTAATCTTTTTTCAAGGAATGTGCACCATAAACAGATGATAAGATCTCCATAAGATATTCATATAACTTGGATATTTAGTCTAGATGATCTTTTGTAGAATAAGAGTGAAAAACATAGATAATCTTAAGTTCTTAAGAGCATAGATGATATAGCAAACATATTAGCACGAAGCTAGTGTAATGCTTGTGTAATGCTCCCCCTATTTTGATGTGTTATAGAAAAGTCAATGTATATCAACATCATTTTCACATTAGCATCTCCCCCCTTTTTGTCATCAACAAAAAGACATAAGGAAATGATAACTTTATTGATAACAAGGTCATGTTAGTACACTAGAGAGAGTGATCTTTGTCGCGACTCGCCGCCTTGGTTGAACGAGGAGATGAGTAAGTTTGGAGATATTTGTCCAAGAGACAATTTAAATGGTTCGTACAAAGAATGGTCTTGAATTGACCATCATTTGCTAACACTGCAAAACAGACTATCGATCTTACACGTAGGTCTTGTAAACCCATTTCTTGTGCGAAAGGAGTTTGTTTTAAAGTTCTCTAAGCACCCTAAATATTGAACTAGAAGTCACCACTAGCCTCGTTTTTTAAGGTCGGCTAGATTACCCAATCGAGGATCAAGAGTTCTCTCTTGATTTCCACAAAACAAGAGATTGAAGGTTCGAGAACTTGGGTTACACTAATTGTTTCTATTAGCACCATTTTGGTAACTAATTGGTTTGGTTGTTACGTAAAGTGATCATCCATTTGTTCTTACATTTTCATGCAATTTTATGCAAAAGCATCATTAGGTAAGCACACGTGTATGGTTCTTTAGAGCAATTTAAATAGCTAACGTGATATAAAAATAGAGCACACAATTAATGAAATTGTGCTGCAATTAGTAAACACCCAAATGAAGTAAAAGACGAGCTATTTTAAGCACATGAAAGAAAAACCTGCAACTCATCAAGCATTTAATATAATCTTGAATTGAAAGCCCGAGACATGGTCGGGATAAATGATACAACCAAATGGACTAGATAGGACATCGGTCATGCCATCTTCATCATATGGGTATTTCGGCCACCTCCTCCTCGAGACGTCGTGATGAGGTCGTCCTTTTATCGAAACTAAGATATGTTGGAATTTTGTTTGTTAAAACAAAATGAGTGTGTTTTTGCTTTGTCCCACATAGAAAATGTGGGAGCAGGAGGGTCAGTTTATTAATGTGGGATTTCCCTTTTGTAGTTAAAGGAGTGATTAGGTGGGGCTAGACCCCACCATACCCGCGTGCGGGTGCGTGGATAATTGCGCGATTATTTGGCGCACTTAGCGCCCGCGGTTTAATTAGCATTAATCCCTTGCTATTTATTTTTTTTTTTCATTTTTATTATTATTATTTAGCTCAAAGGTTGCCTTTTAATTTGAGTATTTCGAAAATGAAATATAAATGAAAATTCGAGATTCTATTTTTAAAAAAAATATTCCGAATTTTGTTTGTGTCTTTTCAAGACAACCTTTGGAAAATTACTTATTCGGTTTTAATTTTTTCGAAGGATTGCAATTGTTTGTTATTCGACTTCTTCCGAAGAGTCGCATTGGTTTATCCGAACAATTTTCTAAAGACGTGTTTATTTGCAATTTTCACGAAGAGTTGCAATACTGTTTCATATATATACTTGTCATTTTCGGAAAGAAAAGTGTGTTGTCATTTTTTCGAGTCCTCTTTCTGAAAAACAATAGCCAATTTTTCGATTGTTTCTTAGAGAGACCCTGGAGAAATACTAAAATTGCTATTTAGTATTCTCATCCGAGACTTTGTTGTATCCTGGAGGATTTTGCCGGTGACCATTAGCAACGTTGTGGGGCAAATAAATCCTTAAAGAAAGTGATATCACGCCTCAAAGTCCGAGTTGTTTTTACTCGATCCGATTTCATTGTTCAACCCATTTTGAAACATATTTTACCAACAAGATACGCATACAGATGCACATTTCATACCAAAACAATCACAGACAAGTCACAAATTTGGTAAATGAATCTCGAGATCGGCCTTTGGATGTGTACATGTATCATCCAGTCCTAAGGCCACTAAAATTGATTAAGTTGCGATTATTGGTTATTGGCCATCCTTTGTGTTCACAAACGGTGGTCAATTTTCATTAATCCCCAAATTGAGGATCTAGTTTTCCCTTTGGTTTTCCCCACATACATGTATCGATCCTATGCATATTTCTAGCAAGCACATGCACAAGAAGTTAAGCATGCATTCAGACCAAATAGTCTTATTTCCCAAACAACCAAGCATTGAGAGTGAGCCCAAGTAAGATCTCTTGTTCATTAATTCCAGAATTAAGATAATTTAGTTTTGAAATCAATTGACCAAGCAAATGAACTCCGATTAATGCAATTCATATCCCTTTAGAAAGCTGAAAGTGTGTGAATTAATTCTCTAGAATACCATTAACCCCAATTCCTATCCGTTTGACTCGAAAATTGTGAATTACCATTAATGATCTATGACCCGACCCGTTCGGGTTCAGGTTTTGAAAATTTGCAAAAAAAAGGTAAACGACTTCGAAATGACACGAAAGTTTTGGACAGCTAGAGAGGGGAATCAACATAATCTTTTAGTTTTGAGTTTCTAAAAATTCGTAATAGATTTTTTGCAAAAAATTCCATCTAAAGACAACTGTCAAAACTGAATCAATTTCTAAGATAGCTCAGAACTTATCCGAATTATTTGCAATTACGTCCCTCAAAACTTGCAATTAAATCCCGAAAATGCCTAATCAATATAAGGTAATAGAAGCATCTGACTCTTTTCGTGACGTAGGTATTGACACTTGCACCGATCCATTTAAGTCTCTAACATCCTTTGTGGTTTCTTGTTGATTTATCTATTATGGTTTAATTATCTAAATAGGCAACGACTTCTTTGGTTGGCTTACATCATGCTGAAAAAACATCGAAGCTAACAAATCCTGCAAATAAACAACACCTCCTTTTCAGCCGCGGGAGCGAGGGGGAGAGGACGGAGAAGAACGGGAGAAGGTTGGGGTGGGGACAGATTAGTTTCAATTGTAAGTTCCAACTCTGACGCCCGATAAGAAGGCAAGATAAAAATCGAAGAGTGAGAATTTAAATAGGAGTAAAGTAGAACTGACCCAAAAAAAAAAAAAAAAAAAGAACACCACCGTAATTCCTTCTAGAAGAAAGTCTTGGCTGAAAAGTTCACAAAATTGAGCAAATATATCCAGAATTTATTCGGCTTCACGTGGGACCTCTATACATACACCTATAAAGCGGTGTGGACTTGTAGGAAAGAAAACAGAAGGCATCGCTTGAAAAGAAGAAGGTGAATTGAAGAACCGAGTTGGATAGTTTCCAGCGCGTTTGTCGTGGCTTCAAGGTAAAAAAATCTAAACTGCTGGTTTGCAATCTTTGATTTTCAAATTATGTGAGCTGTTATACTTTGATTTTGTCTGGATATTTGCCCCCGAGTGCATAAATAAACCGAACCGAATATGCAGAGCGACTCGTCTCGAAATTATTTAATCCGAACCAATTCCCTTTATATCTAATTTTGGTTCATTTTCTTCTCATGAATATATTGCAACTGATGTTGTAACTCGCATCATGTTAGTTTAGTTCAATGTTGATATTTGATGAGATCGTTGTTTGACTACATTATCATGTTTTTGATATTTTAGATTTCCATTTTAGTTTAGATCAATTTCACTGCATAATGTTAATTAGGTCACACAATTTGTGGTACGTTTAATTTCCATAATGAAAATTCGTCACATGTTCATGTGTTGGATTTGTGATCATATTATATGTCATCTTTGCATGGATTTCCATGTACGGCTTGGTTTCATTCCTATCCGCACTTTACTTGCTTGGATATTATTGGATTTTTTTATGTGCTTGTGAAGGCTTTATTTGATTTGGGCTTAAGGCCCGTCTGCCCAAGTTGGGCCCAGAAAGCCCGGCCCACAGGAATAGGGCCCGTGGAAAGAGGGGGGTATAAAAGGGAGGAGAGAGAGAGAAAAACACACCGTTTGTTTTGCAATTCAACGTATGTCTTTTCTCTTCTCACGCTCTCTCTCTCTCCCAAAAGGAAAGAACATTAAGCATACGGCGCGCTTTTCTTCCCTTTAAGGCCTCCTCGGATCGAACAGAGTCTGATTTCTCTTCCTCCATTGGCGTCGGTGCTTAATCTGTGAATAACAAGGTACGCTCGAATCCGTGGTGTGCTTTACGATCGGTGATACATGTTTTCCCGGGCTTCGTCTTCCGCATTGATTTAGGAGTTCGATTTAGTGTCGAATCCGATTTTTCGGGGATCAGTCATTCCCAAAATGGTGTTGCGGAGAGAAGAAACAGAACCCTATTGGAAATGGTTAGGTCCATGATGGCGCATGCTAACTTACCTATTACTTTTTGGAGTGATGCGTTGTTAACTGCTGCCTATATACTGAACCGTGTGCCTTCCAAATCAGTTACTTCCACTCCATATGAGTTATAGACGGGTAGAAAACCGGACTTAAGTTTTCTTAAGCCATGGGGTTGTGCTGCCTATACACATGAGTCCTCTCACAAGTTTGGGAAACTGGGTCCCGGAGGAAAGAAGAGTATTTTTATAAGGTACTCTGAACACTCGAAAGGATATGTGTTCATAGGTGAGCAGGAAAGTGGGAGTATAATTGAGTTTGAATCACGAGATGTCACATTCTTAGAGGATGAATTTCCTAAGAAGGGCGAAATAGGGGAAGATTGTTCCCTATTTGAGACCTTGGATCAGGATAATGATATTAGTGGAGTTCATCCAAGTGGGAGTAATATGAGAAGTGATGAATTGAATTCAACTCATTCTCAATTGCAACCACTTGATGATACGACATCATCATTGCCTAATCCAAGTGGGAGCATGATGGGAAATGATGTGCAAAGTGTGCAATCTCTCATACGGCGAACAAGTCGCCAAAGTATTCCCCGTCGACGTTTTGGCATTGAAGGGGAAACTTTTATGGTTGCTCCACAAGATGAGGATGAGCCAAGAAATATTAATGAGGCTCTGAATTGCCCTAGTAAGGAAAAATGGATTAATGCAATGGAAGAGGAAATGGAGTCAATGAAATCAAACCAAGTCCGGGAACCGGTTGATCTGCCAAAAGGACGCTTGAGCTATTGGGAACAAATGGGTTCTCAAAATAAAGCGAAAGGCTGATGGCTCAATAGAAAGGCATAAGGCTCGCCTTGTGGCGAAGGGGTATAATCAACAGGAAGGAATTGATTATGAATATACGTTTTCTCCTGTAGTGAGATTTACCTTGATTCGCATCATTCTAGCAATAGTGGCTAGTCTGGATCTTGAGTTACATCAAATGGATGTAAAGACTGATTTCCTCAATGGAGAATTAGAGGAAGAAATATATATGGAACAACCTGCTGGTTTCATAGTGAAAGGCCAAGAAGAAAAGTATGTCGACTTTTGAGGTCGATATATGGTCTTAAGCATCATCAAGACAATGGTATATACGTTTTCATAATGCCATAATGGCATATGATTTTACGATGATTGATGAGGATCATTGTGTATATATCAAAAGATCCAAGGATCAATTTGTGATCATATCATTATATGTTGATGATATATTAATTGCTGGAAGCAATATGGAGTTTGTTAAGACTGTCAAGAGTTGGTTGTCTTCCAACTTTGAGATGAAGGATATGGGTGAGGCTGCATACATTCTTGGAGTTAAGATTTCAAGAGATCGTTCGAAGAGATCGTTGTCTCTTTCGCAAGAAACTTATATAAACAAAGTTCTAGAACGGTTTCGTATGCAAGATTGTAAACCCATAGACACTCCTATTGCAAAAGGTGAAGGATTGAGCCATAGACTGTGTCCAAGGACTCCACAAGAGAAGGAACAAATGAAGCATGTTCCTTATGCAAGTGCTGTTGGGAGCTTGATGTACGCTATGATGTGTACAAGACCCGACATATGTTTTGCAGTTGGAATGGTGAGTAGATACAAATCTAATCCAGGTCCAGCACATTGGAAAGCCGTTAAGAGAATACTGAGGTATCTGAAGGGAACTGCTGATTACAAGTTGAATTACCAAGGAAAAGATCTGCGACTTGAAGGCTATTCAGATGCTGATTGGGGAGGAGATTTAGATGAAAGAAAATCTACCTCAGGATTTGCTTTCTTACTGAGCAATGGCGCCATATCATGGAGTAGTAAGAAGCAAACATGCATAGCCTTATCCACGATGGAAGCTGAGTTCGTGGCGTTATCAACAGTAGTACAAGAAGGAGTTTGGCTTAAGAGATTTTTGAATCATTTAGGTGTTATTGAGAAAGCTGCAAATCCATTATTGGTTAACTGTGATAGCTAAGCAGCTATAGCGTACACCAAAGATCCAAAATATCATGGCAAGACCAAACATATAGATACCAAGTATAACTTTGTGAAAGATATGGTTGCACGAAAGGATGTGAACTTACAGGTACATATCTACGCATAGAATGGTAGCAGATCCTATGACAAAGCCAATACCTAGAGATGTGTTTTGTGGTCATGTAAAATCTCTAGGATTGCGTAGAGTCTGATGTACTGAATTGTAATTTCCCTAAGTTGTTCACATTTATGAAATTTTGTTTTTCATTGATTAATGCCTATGAATCTTTGTATGATCTTTATGGATCTTAATACTCAGTGTATTATTATAAGTTGAGGAAGTATGTCGGACAGATAAAAGATTAGCCCACTCACACGGGTAATCGCCTTTATTTACTGTGTGATAAATAGAGATGGGACAGTATTTAAGCTTATTATCTAGGTGATAATCGAGAGCTCGAGCTTAAAATACACATGTCGCCTTAACTAAGTGTTAAGATGAGGACATAATGCTTATGATGTCTGAAAGTAAAATACCCCACATATTTTACTTTATCTTTCTAAGATGCCAGATGTGAGTTCTGATGAATTTTGTGAATGAGTAGATAGGTGAACTCAAGTTAGACATTGAGTATGTCTGAACTATCATCTGTACGGTATTGAAAAATGTAGACATACGCTCCATGGGAAAGGAGTTAATACCGTAATACGTATTTCATACTACGTATGCATAAGACGACCAATAAGAGTGGCAAAAAGTTTGATCTCAACTTTTATGACGTGTGAGACTCTTGAGGAAAAGAGTTCCTCAAATTTTTAGTCCCCTCATGACTTTTACTTATTCTCAAGATTTCTATTTAGTATTTGATATCTTAGGATGTTGCCAATGGTCATGAGATGATTCGATCTAATGGGGCATTTCTAGAAAAGCAAGCTGGACTGAAATTGAGAGTTTGAAGGAAAGAGGAAGATCGATTTTGGAGAATCACATTGTAGTTTTTGTATTCACTTTTCGACCAATTATGACTGTCTTTGTGATAATTATAATTGTGAATACAATATATATCATTGTTTAAAAGAGATCAAGAGAGATATAAATGTGATCGATCAATCTAGGGTACTGCATACTAAGTCTACTCGGAGTGTGACGCCCATTATGAGCTGCTATATATTCCTAACAGATGTATAGCAACGAGCTCTCAAAGTATGCTGGTCGCACGGATTATTCACCGGTATGAATGTTGAAGAGAGGTAAAGAGAATCCTGTTCGGCCCACCATGTGCGAGTGGGAGATGAAGGCTTTCTTTGATATGGGCTTAAGGCCCGTCCGCCCAAGTTGGGCCCAGAAAGCCCGGCCCACGGGAATAGGGCCCGTGGAAAGAAGGGGGTATAAAAGGGAGGAGAGAGAGAGAAAAACACACCGTTTGTTTTGCAATTCAACGTACGTCTTTTCTCTTCTCATGCTCTCTCTCTCCCAAAAGGAAAGAACAGTAAGCATACGGCGCGCTTTTCTTCCCTTTAAGGCCTCCTCGGATCGAACAGAGTCTGATTTCTCTTCCTCTATTGGCGTCGGTGCTTAATCTGTGGCTAACAAGGTACGCTCGAATCCGTGGTGTGCTTTACGATCGGTGATACGTGTTTTCCTGGGCTTCGTCTTCCGCATTGATTTAGGGGTTCGATTTAGTGTCAAATCCGGTTTTTCGGGGATCAGTCATTCCCAACAGCTTGTTTAAGTGATTTTTGCAAGATCGCCTGCTTTGCATGTCTTGGATGATAAAATTTGAAAAAAAAAATTTGAAAAGATCACTTGTATAATCCTTTTCATAAAAGGAAAAAGTACCAAAATGGACGTTAGATATATCTAGCATAATTAAGTCTCCCGCCCACGAATCTCTGGTTCATAAAAATAATATGAGCTCTTTTGTCTTACTTGGCCTTAATCCACTTAGAATAGATTAGTGGTGGATGCTAAAGTAGAAATCAAATTGTAAAATTAGTTAATCAATAAGCCAAGTCACAATCCATGTGGTTGGGAGAACCTGTGCTAGGCGTAGGCACCACATCATGAGAGAAATCATTTGCGCCTATTTAGCAATCATTTGCGGTTCCAAGGAAAGTGGAATCAAACCGAACTAGTAGCGAGATGGTATGGAATTGGAGGTACGGAGGACTTTGCCCGTGTTATCTTCAGCTTCCAGTAATTAGCGGCAGCGCACTTCGCTTTGCTATTTACGGAAGGGACGAAGTCTCTTCGAAATACATTCGAAATAAAATAGTTACAATCTTCACTGAAACATAATGCTTTTCAAAAAACCAAAAAAAAAAAAAAAAAAAAAAAGCTAGATTGTTAGGAAAAAAAAGGAACTGGACAAAAGATTATAAGAAAGAACTGGAAATGGCCAGTCCGAATTTTTGTCCAAAGACTCTCCTCCATAGTGCTTGCTTTAGACAAGCGTTAACAGAAGTAGAGGACAAGCGTGAGAATATGCGTGATTTATGCAATTTCACTCGGAATGCACCACGGATTAAGGCTCCATCGACCTTCATAGCCTTCCTTGTACATATTTCTTAGCGTTTTCGGCGCAATGAGGCCATGTCACAAACAAAATGGAGCTTTCAGGCACAAAGCGTTCGTGGCTTACTATGTCAACCCTGCCATCACCTACTACTAGCCTCATTCAAAGCACTCCAATATGCTTCGTTACACACCCATTACGGTTGTCTACTTTGCTAGTGGTTTTGGGAAATGAATGTTGAGATGCACATGAATTGTGTTAGAAAAGTCCTATATTAGAGAATTGGTATGATGTTAGATAGTTAATATATCGTAGTTGGCTAATTACTCATTGGCTTAAATTTTTTATTGAATATGAGTCTAACTAAATTGGTTAAAAGCTTGAATTTGAGCTCTTTCTTGGCAACTTTCCAAGCAAAGGAATGGGATTTTCACTATGTGCTCCTAATAGGAAAAATTGTCCAAAAAATCCTAAACCCATTGCATTTTTTGTCAATTCAATCATAAACTTTTCAATTTTACCAATTGAGTCTAAAATCTTTTAACATTTTACCAATTGAGTTCATCTAGCCAATTTTGGCCGAAATTCGTTGATGTGGACGTCGACTGTCCTACGTGGCACAACCGGTGTTAATGTGATCAAAAATTATTATTTTTTAATTTTTTTGAATTTTTTCATTATTTTTTATCTATTAATTTCTTTTTTTTTTCTTTTTTACTTTTCTTCCTCTAACCAATCGCCTAGCCTTTAGTGACCAACCAGAGGCCATGACTAGTGAGGGTCGGTCTCATGGCCCTTAGGCAAGGGGCAACCTCATCGTCCTCGGGCAGGCTTGCCCTCACCAAAGGCCAATGAGAGTTGGCCTCATGGGCCTTAGGCGAGGTCACCCCTCACCAGGATCTAGCGACCTTGCCTAAAGCCCGCGAGGCTAACGCTCGCCAGTCATGGCCTCTAGCCAATCACTGGAGGCTAGGTGACTAGCCAAAGGTGTAAGATCCGCAATTTTTGACCCCATGATAAATGGCTATGAGCTCGATATACTAGTGGTAAGGATCGGCCATAGATCATTCTAAGGATCAACTATGGACGGATCAGCCTAATCGAAATGGTAACCAAGGGATTAACCATGTTTAGATCAAGGAACTAGCTATGGATTGATCAAGGGATCGGCCGCGTACTAATCCAATGACTACACAAGTGAATTTAAGCCATTCAGCCAATAGAAGATTGCCCAACCATAAGGGCTGATCAAAGGATGTTCACGTATCATCACGAATCATTGGGCGGTCATGAATCAATTCTGAGCGGTCATGTTCCGATCTACTTGGCTAGTGCCAATCGTGGGGCCAACCACTAAGCCCATGGGATGAGCCACCGACCTAGCCATGTAAGGAGAGTCAATCATGAATTCACCTCGCTCGATGGTGATTTGGCCCCAAACCTTGATTCAATTAGAATGGTTGATTGGGGATGAACATAAAGAGCTCTTGCTCAACCCTATTAGCGCTTCTAATGGCCTTATTTCTTATGTTTGTTATGTTCCTTGAAAAAAAAATGAAATTGAAGATTCTAAAAGAACTAAACTTGGTGAATGAGTTTTGAAATAGGCTATGTGAGGAATAGAGGTGATCATGGTCCAGGTTGAGTCGATCCAACACTTAACCCAGGAATTAACATGTACAGTGTTGGTCCCCCATTTTTGGGACCAAGGATCGAGCTGACCTTATGGGTTCAATCCAGTTCCAGAGTCAACCTGAGACAAATCGATAATTTTTTCATTTCATTTTTTGTATTTCATGAAAAGGCAAACATATTATTTCAAATTACATATCTATCAACAGGGACGAACTCCGTGACAAGGGCGAGCCATGAGGCAAGCAAACAAAGGCGAGCCATGAAACGAGTGGCGAATGGCAAGCATTGCAAGCGTTTCTCATAAGCAAAGAGGGTTTCTAATTAGAGCTTTGTTTCCTTCTAATTTATTTGGCAACGGGCGAGGCTAGCGAAGAGAGGCGAGTGGTGCGAGTGTTGAGCGACAAGCAGTGAGCGGCATGGGCGTTGAACGGTGAGTGGGGAGAGTGTCGAGTAGCCAACAACGAGTAGCGCAAGCGTTGAGTGTTAAGCGCGAGCGAGTTGCAGGCATCACACAGCGAGCAAGGTGAGGTTGCTCACTAGCTACTCTCACATAAAAATTGAAAAGGATAAAGAAGATAGAAGAGGATAAAAATGAAAGGAGAACTAGGTTACTGAAGGAGGGGACGTCGTTTGATGCCATTTAATGCAGTTTAACACCATTTAAATTAGGGTAACGCCGCTTAAGTTAGGGCTTGCTCTTTAGAATAGATATAAGAATATTATATATAATATATTAGATATATAATATAATAATATATCAAAATATATTATATATATTATAAATATAAATATATATTATATAGTCAGGGGTGGTCAAGGTTGGTCCGAGTTAGACCAATCCTAAACTCCTATGATCGAGGACCAACCCACACGATGCTAGTCTAGAGATTTTAAGACCAAGGATTGACCCAGTCTTCTTGGAATCGGATCAAGACTGATAGGGTTAGGCCGATCTAGGGTCAACCCTAGACTAATGCTCACCCCTAGTGAGGAATATTATTGATTACACAAATCCAAGCATTAAATGCAAGAAGCCTTGCCATCGTCTTAAGTGTCCATCTTAGGATTATATAATGATGGTTAAAAGATTTGTCTTCGAGGAGAAGTTATTGGTTTATGCTTAAGTAGAGCAATTGAAAGAGAACTTCATAGAATATTCTAAAAGGCCAAAACTTTGAGAGCAAGTTCTTGAATTTAAGCATATGGTAAATATCCATACCTCATGATTGTCCAAATCTAAGCCATTAATGAAAATGGTTAGTTGTAAGCTTAGATGTCCTCTAAAGATTTGATTATCATTACACCTAAGGTCTTGCTTGTAGAGCAAGTTAGCCAAGTAATGATGAAATGGTGAATTCACGAACTTAGGTGGACCAATTAGGAGTGGCTTGAAGAACAAGTAGCACATGTTCCTTGGAGGCTAGTCATTAAAAGAAGATATGACTCACTAATGTAGATGGCAAGGAGGAGATCTTGTAATTATGACCATAGAATCTTACTCGAAAAATAAGTTAAGACCATTAATGAAGCCTGACCTATAAATAGAAGAACCACCCCATTCATTTTAACCCTCGGTTCATTTTCTCCCTTCTACTCCCTCTTGCACGCCCACCATCTCCATCGGACGGTCATCTCTTGGCGAAATCAATTTTAGCGCATTAAGTAAGTGGAATCTCTAATCTTTGGCTAGAGCAATGTGCTAAGTTGTTCAATTTGACTGTGAACATGCTAGTCACGTCTTTGTATGGATAAGTGGATCTCTTAACCCTTAACTAGGACATTGTGATATGTTGTTTGAGGTAGTTGTACTCTTAACTGTGCTTGTGTGTTTCGATTATTCTAAAACTATTTCTTGCAATATTTTCAATCGTTTGCTCACGATTATGGATCCGCGAGTGAAAGCATGCCCTGAGCCACAAACGGGTCTCGCTTGGCTTTGGGTCGCATTGAGACATGACAAATCGAACTTCGTTGGGCCTCGGATCAATATTGAGGCATGTTGATTTGAGTCTCACTTGATGGAGGGTTAGTGCGTAAACAGGTCGGTTCGAGCCACGAATCTTGTGCCTTATCTGGCATATTATGTAGTTATGGTATTATAAAACATGACATGCACATGTTTGTATGAACATGCCATCAAGCCTTGTATGCGTGGGCTAAAAGGAAAAATGATAAATTAATTCGTATGTTGTATAACATGTGATTACTATATGAAAGATAAGATTCATTGTCACATGGCGTTGGCGACAATGCCTCATTCATGATAATAGAATGCCTGGTGGATTCCAAATGTCCAACGGATTTTGAATGCCCAATGAATTAGGGGTGATCGATTCCCGGTCTTGTTCCACCTAACCAATCTCTTAGCCAAAAAAATTAAAAAAATTTAATATATATATTAAAGTTGTTACCATTTTTAGGGTTTATTGCTATTTTTAAGGAATTGAAAAATACATTTTTTTATAAAAAAAAATGTTCTTCCGGTCCGTCGGTCCGGTCCGGTCTAGTTCTCCCCCCGGGAACTAGGAGCCAAACCAACAATAATTGGTTCCATTTTTATGAAACGAGAAACTAGATCGATCCCTCTGGGAACTTGACCAAACTGACTAGTCTAGTCCGGTCCACTCCAAGCAGTTCCTAATTTGGATAGTCCGATATGCTCACCCCTATGATGGATTCCAAATGGCCGATAGATCTTGAATGCCCGGTGGACTTCGAATGAATCGTGGGAATGGTTGGATTGATGAATGAAATGAACTCCTTTGTGCATACTTTTGTGTTAATTAATGAGTTTGGTTAACAAATTTGAGGTAAAGCATGCATTGATGGTAAGCTGAAATGACTAACATGCTTATGATGCTCGGCTTAAGGCTAAATGCCTTGGTTGATACAAGGAAGCCCTTGAAAGTATGGAATGCCTAGCTTGGGCTGGATCCTCAACTTGAAACTGGAAGTCCCTTAAAGTATGGGAAGAACCGTTGAGACGATTAATGAACCTTGTATACATATTATCATGTGTTGTTTGATAAGCTTGCTTAGTAAAAAAGCTTGTTCAGATAAGTTAAGGATAGCTTGTTCGGTAAGTCAAAGGTAACTTGCTTGGTGAATTAAGGATAGCTTGTTTAGTAAATTGAAGATAACTTATTAGATAAGTCGAGGGTAGATTATTTGGTAAGTTAAAAGTGGGTAATGCATTGAAGGTAAGCCGGTATGAACATATGCATATAGTCGAAGTAAAGTAACGATTTGCTATGGATGTGCCATCGATGTTGTTGTGCATGAAATGTCTGCATGCTTGATTCAATGACAAGTCATCCTCCTAGATGAGGATTACTGATTTTACTTATTGAGTCCTCGACTCACCCCTTTATCTTTCAGACTTATAGGCATGAAAATATCATACCATTTTTGAGAGCTGAAGTCACACTAGAGGAGAAAGGAATTTCCTTAGCCTATATGAATATATAAGGGTGATGTAAAAAGAAAAGTGCCCCGAAGAAAAAATGGCTTGTAAATGTACTGACATGATATAAAAGTAGTGGTCTATGTTGTGTTTTCCTAGCCGCTTGTTTGTTGTTCAAGAGATTGATCTTGTACACGCTTTCGCATGCTCATAATAAAAAGAAGAAAGAAACAGGACAACAATGTGCTTGGGACATCACGACGATAACCCACACAACTTGGAGTCGGGTCATTACAAGAGGAAAAAATGGGAAATAAATTATAAGAGAGAGAGAGAGAGAGAGAGAGAGAGAGAGAATAATTGAAAAACAAAAAAATAATTTGAAAATTCGAAAAAAAATATTTAAAAATTAATAAAATTTATCTACGTTAGTGTTGGCATCCACATTAGCAAGAAAATTGATAAGATAGGCTCACTTGGTAAAAAGTAAAAAGGTTTAGGATTCAATTGATAAAATTGAAAGGTTTAGAACTGAATTGTCAAAAGTGCGATAGGTTTATGATTTTTTGGTGAATGTGGGCATTTGATGTAGAAATTCAATCCCAATGGCAATCTTCATGGTTCAATCTCGAGAGGGAGAGAGGGGAGAGAGAGGGGATGAAGGTTGTAGTGGTTGTTATTGCAATCCTTACAAGACAACAAATTGAAGATTCATGTGGAGACATGTTAACATGGAATTAAGGGAGAGCAAACCTAACATTAAAATTATATGTGATAGCGAGATTATTGAAATACATGCGTGAGCGAATGTGGATCTAATTGAATATGTTGAGGAACTTAAACTTAGGCTCTCCCAAAACAATCTACTCAGGTGAACATATGGGATTTCTACCATATGCTTCTAACATCGTATATTAACATGTAAAAGTGTGAACAAACAACAACAAAAAAACATTACATATTGCCCATGTTCGACATAATACAATCTTAGAAATGGACAACCTATTCAAGTCTTCGCTAATAGACCCTTGATAAAGCAACACATTACACCACATAAAAGAAGAGGTCATGCATCATACACGAAAAAGTTTTCTAGAATCTGACCAGGGATGGATGCAAGATAAACGGACTGCTGCAAACATACACAACCATATAGACATTTTATATAATTGATTAGGCATAATATAATAAACTGAGGTCAAGTTTAGCTCCTCTCTAGATCATCATGTTACTCACCACCATGTGGATCTCTCATGATGCCCGTGTGAGAGACCAAAACCCAAATGTGAGTCACAAACTCGCCCCTGGTGGTCAAATACTTAGCGTGAGCGGCCATATCATTCGAAGGAGCCACATACAACATCATATCAACCCAGAAGTCAGCCAAGACCTTCCAAATTTACCCCTCACCTGCTAATGCATTCACAAGCTGCATTCCTAGCCGCACACCTTGAGCAACAATCGTTTCCTGGCATTGTTCGTTGTCAATGCCCATCTTTAGCTTTTGAATCCTCTCTTCCATTGAAATCGAGAAACCTCCCAATTTTTCTTTGGCTTCGCTGACAGCACGACCAAATATGTATTCAGTCCTGCAAGGGTGACTAGGGAGTGTAGTATTTTATTATTATTACGTCCATGATGGGGTACGATTGGAACGCACTGTTTCACCTTGATACTCTACGATGGAAAGACACTATTGAAAAGGTATGAAGGGAGATGTATAAGAGCCTCCCGAAGACAACCGTTGATGGTAGTTAGCAGAACGTATGCTCCTTTTCTCTCCCATTTCCATCAAAATAAAGTGAAAGCATTCCATTTCTTCTTTATGAGAACAATTTGCATTTACACCGTGAAAATTGGGTACTTTCCTTGTGATTGCATTCAGACCAACGTGAAGTATCTTTTGTTCGTGATTCATCTGCAATTCAACATTCGTTCTGGGGTTAATTGTTGTTTGCACATTGGATAAAGGTAAGTCGTCTTCCGCCGACTTGAATTCCAACATTGGTATCAAAGCCCGATCGTGATTTCTGCCTTGTTTTCATCGAATTTTCTCGTTTACCATATCATATCGAGATCAAGAGATTGAATTCTACATTGTTTGGGATGTTTATTGCTTGGAATTACAATCTGAATCCTTGAAATCGAACCGAAGCGAAGAATGGGTTCGGGGTCACGCACACCCGTACGGATTTGGCCATTTTTCGAAACATTTTTTCGGCAGAAATCAATTTTCAAATATATAGGGTGAAAGTACTCGTCGAAACGAGTCCGACGATGGGTAAATCGCCGCCGGAGGACGCCGGACGCACCCACTTGGGCAGCCAGAATTCGCTGCACGTGGGCGTCACGCGCCTGAAGTGCTGGAAACACCAGTGCGTGCGCAACACATGCCAGTCGGTGAACTGGCACGTGCGCGACACGTGTTGGTCGGCGAACCGGCGTGCACGGTCGGCAAACCGGCACATGTGCGACACATGCCGGTCGGCAAACCGGCACGTGCGCAACACGTGCCGGTCGGCGAACCGGTGCGCACGGTCAGCAAACCGGCACATGCGCAACATGTGCCAATCGGCGAACCGGCGTGTGATGATGTCACTGTGATGTCATCCAATGGTCAGTTGCCGGAGGACGTTATCGATGATGTCACCGACGGCGGCAGTAGGCCCGACCCGACGCTGACCCGTGACCCGACCCAGAACCAACCCGACAGTTGACCAGTCCTGGTTCGGCAGTCAAACCGGTCAGACCGGTCACCGTTTGGATCGGTTGGACTTGTCAAACCGGCCAGGAGTCATTTGGCTCCCTGGCACGTGCGCCACACACGCCGTGCACTCAAGCAGCACATGCGCCACACGCGCCATGCACTCAGGCGGCGCGTGTGGGCGCGTGGGAGCTCCGATTGGAGCATGGTCAGCAACACAGTGTAGGAATCCATCGTTCAATGTCCTCCACACGATGCGCAGCGTAGGAATCCATGTTTCCAAGAGCCACCACTAGATAAGTCATCCAGATAGGAAATTCTATATAGCAGGTAGAAGCGGTTTGGATAAGGCCAAGTGTGTACGCAATGACAATGGGCATAAGGGTATAGGCCGCGAATGCGACCACCGCGAATGTGCGGTTGCCGCAGCATCACCTAAATGACCCGGAGACCCCAAGAATGACTAAGATCGTAGTAGTGATGGCCAGCAGTACCTCAATTTTTCTTATTTGGCTCCTTGCACCTTCTTCAGTCATCCCAGTGTAGTGCCTCATCATCTTCTGGTGGATCCAGCCAGAAAGCCTTGCCATCTCTGTTTTTTCTTCTTCTTCTTTTTCCCTTTTTCTTTGCTATTTTCTCACCTTCTGCTAATAACTTGGACACGTTGATGAAGAAGGATCTTTGCTCTTTTATTATGAAGAGGGGACGAATGTACAGTGAAACTACAATGGTTAAGCTCTAAGGTCCCTTTTAACTGAGCTTTGGCTCAGTGCCGAGAATTAGGAACTCTTGGAAGTAAATTGAGAAAAGTATCAAAAAAATTATTAAATCTATTGCATTTGTATCAATTCAGCTCTAAATTTTTTAATTGTACAAAATTTCGTCATTTGTATCAATTGAATCCATCTAATCAATTTAAGTTGGAAATCATTGATGTGAATGCCGGTTATTATACATGACATGACCGGTGCTTACGTAGACATTTTTAATGATATTGTAACTTTTTTTTTATAATTTTTTTTGTTTTTTATTATTTCCTTTTTTTTTTTAATGTTCTTTGTTATTTTAATAATTTTGGGCAAAAGTCTCTCCGATTCTTCAGCTTCATCTCTCCAGTCACTAGGACCCTAAATAGCAACAATGCTTCAACACCAAATCTCGCATTTCCCGGCCAGGCTCGGCCTTACGAGCCCCACCAGCCCCATCTCGCCTCTTCTCCCAATCCCAAACCTTCCAAATTCAATATCGCCGCCATCGCCACCCCACTCCCAACAGCAGCTGCACCACCATCCCAACCTTTCCTCGTCCGTCGCCGCCCCTACCACCTCCTCCAGTCTCTCATCCCGCCCCTCCCGCGAGCCCAATGGCTCCTCCTCCATATGTCCACCCCAGCCTCCAAGCTCTTCAATGTCTCCCCCACTCGCGCTTTTTGGCTCTCCTCCATCCGCGGTTCTCTCCCTTCCTTCGTCTCCTCTCAATTGCTGTCTCAACCACTCAATCCCATGTCATCCTTCACAAGCCACCTCCGTCTTCGACGAAGGAGATTCTCTCTCTTCACTTCCCTCCAGACTCAGCCCATCAAAGGTCGCCGCTGACCTCTAGGAGATCCTCAACCTTCAGGACACCAAGCACGAGATCCAGTCCAAGGACTCCGCCCATGCCAGCAAGGGTCGGCCAGCCGCCTTGCCGGCCCTCAGCCAAAAATAGAGAGAGTAAAGAACATAAAAGAAAAGGAAAAATAAATAAATAAAAAATAAATAAAAGTTCAAAAATTATTTAAAAAAAAGTCTAGGTTAGTACGAGTTGTACCACATAGGTCAGCCAACATCCACATCAGCAATTTCCAGTCGGATGGACTCAATTGGTATTAATGTAAAAAGGTTCAAAACTATTTGGTCTAATTAAATAATTTATGATTACGATAAGTTTATAACTTTTTTGGTACTTTTTCAGAAATAAATTACTTTAGCTAAACCATCACAATCATTAATTAATTTTAGGGCAATTACAATATACAATTTTTTTTTCTTCAAAGAATCTTATTCATCCTCGATTTGATTGTTGGGTTATACTTCTTCAGCTTCGTAGTCTTTGCTTGCCAATGAGTTCTCGGATTAGCGCTTGCTTGCGGACCGAGCAAGTCAAAACAGAGACAGAGACAGAGAGAGAGAGAGAGAGAGAGAGAGAGAGAGAGAGAGAGAGAGTGTGTTCCTTTACTGTGCAACATTGTTTTTTATTCTTAGCATATGCGGTCCTTTTTATAAGAAAAAACCACGTAGCTAACATTTAATTAAAAGAATCACGTAATATCTTTTTTATTGCCGGATGCACTTAAATGATCATGTTTTTCTCCAATGTGACTCTACATGAAATAAAGTATTCTTACATCATTAAACTCTTTCGAAACATCATCATAACAATTGGTTTTACACATAAAATATATAGGCATTTCAAAATAGGGTCTATACATACATAAAAATTATCCTTACACATTTTTCCAAAATATGCATTGTCCTATTATTTCTTATATCTATTAGAGATTTATTACCAAAATATACACAATAATATTATTTCTAGTAATTACCATGAAAACAAGCATAGAATTAGAGATGCAAAATCAGATATTTGCAAGGATGGATTAGAAATTTGTTAAAGTGGTAATCATGGGCAGCTTATCAAGTAAAGCTAACAAGTGAACACCTTGCATGACTTAATCTCACCCAAGCTTTATATATGTGCACACGCGCATGTGATTCAACAATCCAACAAAGGATAAGCATTAAGTACATATGTTGTTGAATCCTCTCTTTCTTTTTTTACGCATCCCACGTTTAACACAATTGATATTAGTGAAATTATTTTTAGTATATTGCTCATTTCAATAGCGAGAGACAATATATTTTATTATTGGGCATATTCAAAGGCCTGCTAATAACTACTAATTTCATCCATCTACTAACATATTTTGTGGCCACTTAAAGGATCAATGATTAAAGGGGAAATATGAACATATGACCTCACGCCCAATATCAATTCTAAAGGAGGAAACAAGAACCTTTATGATTACAGCTATCAGACATTGATTGAGATTCATATTCGCTCAACTCAGATGAATCGAATCTACATATGCAAGAATTTGTCTCTTACTCCCACATCCTAATAAAAAAATATAAAAAAATAAATGCCATACAACATGAAAATCAGTTTGGGTCAATGTCATTTATTTCACAATGAGATATTCATTGCATTTGGATATGCCAATATCATCATCGCTAGAAACAACCAATGTCATCCACATATAAAAGCAGCATAACATACCCATGAAATGTGCACCAAACAAAAAAAGTATGGTCATAGGGACTGGATTTGAAGTCAAAAGAATCCATGGTCAAGCCTAAATTGGAATGCCACACACAAGGACCCATTTCAAGCTATAAGATGCTCTACATAAAGGATGCACTTTGTTGGAAGGACGAGTATTTATAAGAGGAGCCATCTAGTAAACTTTCTCAACAATGACCATTCATGAATATAATTTTAGCATTCGTCTAGAATAGAGACCAACACTTAACAGCAAAATAGTAAAAATATTGCGAACAAAAATAATGGGAGAAGTAAACTACAATGGTCATGTCGACAAGGAAAAAATTACCGACTCGAATCAGATTTTGCACTCATGATCTTGTCATATCAGCATATCATCATCATGGTCCTAGAAAGAGCAGAGTGATTCCAAATGTTTTTGTCAAATTATGGTATCGTTTGATATTGACTAGTACGTGGGAGCAAGAGACAAATTCTTGTACATATAGATTCGATTCATCGTGAACTGAGTGAAAATGTACCTCAATCATGGTCCCTCCCACTATCTACACCAAATAGCTATAATGTTTCCTCCTTGATTATTGATCTTTGGATGTCAAGTCACATGTTCATGTTTCCTCTTCAATCGTTGATCCTTTAAAGGATCCCAAAATATGTTAGTAGATGGATAAAATTAGCAACAACCAAATAATTAGCATAACTTTGAATATGCCAAATAGCAAAATATACGTCTCATCGCTATTGAAATAAGCAATTAGTTACTTACTAAATGTGATTCTACCAATATCAATGGTGTTAAATGTGGGATGCATTAAAAAAGGATTCATTATCTTATGTTTGATTGTTGAATCACATGTGCACGCGCATTCATATAAAGCTTACACGAGATTGAGTCATATGAGAGGTTCATGTGTCAGCTTTACTTGGTAAGCTGCCTTTGATTATTACTTTATCAAATTTCTAATCCATCCTTGCAAATCTCTGATTCTGCATCTCTAATCTCATGTGTCTTTTGATAGCACCATCTAATGGGTGTACAAGAGATAATATAATCATGTATATTTTGGTAATAAATCTCTAATGGTTATTTAAGAAATATTAGACTAATGCATATTTTGGCAAAAAATTTTAAAATAATTTTTATGTATATATAGACTCTATTTGAAATGCATAAATATTTTGAGTAAAACTAATTGTTCGGGCACTTTTTGTTGATGTTTGGCATTTTCAAAACTTGAACAAATGGAGTTTCGGATTGAATAAGAATCTCGACACCTTCTTTTTTGATAATGTTCAAACAAAATGAGGGAGGACTAAAACGACACTTTGACATCCTGGATCAATAATTGAAGAGGAAACTTGAACCTACGATTTGACATCCAAGATGAATGATTGAAGAGGAAATAGGGACATGTGATTATAGCTATAGAAAAATATGTGTCATGTTGAACCCGAATAAATAAGTGGGACGGACAATGATCGAGATTCATTCCACTTCATACACAAGTTGTCCTCAGCTCCCATGTCCTAATCAAAATATAAAAAATGCCATACAACATGAAAATCAATTTGGGTCTTGTTAAGGATCGATGATGTTATGTCGGTGTGACAAGATTGTGTTGTGAGGGCAAAATCTTATCTGAGTCAATAATTTTCACCTTGTTGACATGACAATTGTAGTTTACTTCTTCCATTACCTTTCCACGCTTGCGTCCACACCACAAACTCATTCCATCTACTTTTCTACATCCATTGTAGATGCTCTTCCATTGAAATTCAAAATGTATATATGTAGGTTTGACAATTATTTTAAATACTTATTCCAAAAATCTGCACAATCATTGAATATAATTTCTATCATGGAATATAGAAATTTGAACATTTAACTTTTCTTCTTGAATGTTCTTTTGGTATCTAGATGGAAGAATTTATTCCATCAACAACAAATATTTTAAAATAGATACTATGTCTAATTAAGTAACTATTGTAAACATTTATTGCCCACATATGCCCAACCACGGGGTAGAAAGTTTTAAATATTTAATATTTCTTTGTAGGCTCTCTTGAGATTTATGAGAGAATCGAAAAAATCAATACATAAATAACACTAGTTATTGGAATTAATGTAGATATAGGACTTTATTCTTATGAATTATAGAGTAATTAGAATTATACCCAGTATCGGATTTTTTTCACATCAATTATGAAGTAGAAGGGATATATCTACCAAGATCATGGAAAATTCATTTAATTATACGTGAATATTTCAAAATAGAGTATATTTATATGTAAAATTATATTTAAACATTTATTATCAAATCATGGATAGTTCTATTATTTTTGTACATCGAAGATTTATCGACACTATTTTGGGCCAAATATGACTTTGATATAATTTACTTGTCAATATGGGCCCGACATGAGATCTTTTGATATTATTTGTCAAAAATGAGTCAAATATGAAACAAGGTATTCTTACATCATTAAATTCTTTCAAAACATCATCATCACAATCGGTTTTACACATAAAATATATAGGCATTTCAAAATAGGGTCTATATATACATAAAAATTATTCTTACACATTTTTCCAAAATATGCATTGTTCTATTATTTCTTATATCTATTAGAGATTTATTACCAAAATATACACAATAATATTATTTCTAGTACACTTCTTAGTAATTACCATCAAAACAAGATAGACTTAGAGATGCAAAATCAGATATTTGCAAGGATGGATTAGAAATTTGTTAAACTGATAATCATGGGCAGCTTATCAAGTAAAGCTAACACGTGAACACCTCACATGACTTAATTTGGCCCAAGCTTTATATATGGGGGTAAGTACACTAGAAGTGTCAAAAGTTGTGTACGGTGCTCACTTTAGTGCCAAAAGTTTTTTCCGGATCACTTAAGTGCTACTTAAAAAAAAAAAAAATGATCATTTAAGTGTCAAGTCCGATTCGGATTGCCGGAAACCCGACGTGGCTATATTTTATTAATTTCTCAATCCTACATGACTCACCAGCATACCTAGTCAGCATATAACCCCTAAACGATGTCGTCCAAAAGTTATAAATAGTGATCATTTAAGTGCCAAATTTTATTAAAAGTGATCATTGGAGTGCCAAATTTTATTTAAAGTGATCACTTCAATGCCAGTTGTTGTTAAAAGACAATCACTTAAGTGCCAAGCATGCCACGTGGACTGGATTTTTTAAAAAATTTGCCAAGTCATATTATAATTTTAATTATAAATGACACGTAATCAGTTTAGCCGGAATTTCTCGCCGTTAACACTAAAGTGATCGTTTTCCTCCGATTTAGTACTTAAGTGAGCCGGTGAAAACTTTTGGCACTAAAGTGAGCACCGTACACAACTTTTGGCACTTCTAGTGTACTTATCCCTTATATATGTGTACACGCGCATGTGATTCAACAATCCAACAAAGGATAAGCATTAAGTACATATGTTGTTGTATCCTCTTTTTTTACGCATCCCACGTTTAACACAATTGATATTAGTGAAATTATTTTTAGTATATTGCTCATTTCAATAGCGAGAGACAATATATTTTATTATTGGGCATATTCAAAGGTGTGCTAATGACTACTAATTTTATCCATCTACTAACATATTTTGTGGCCACTTAAAGGATCAATGATTGAAGAGGAAATATGAACATATGACCTCATATCCAAGATCAATTATGGAGGAAACAAGAACCTTTATGATTAAAGCTATTGGACATTGATTGAGATTCATTTTCGCTCAACTCAGATGAATCAAATCTGCATATGCAAGAATTTGTCTCTTACTCCCACATCCTAATAAAAACAATATAAAAAAATAAATGCCATACAACATGAAAATCAGTTTGGGTCGTGTCAATGTCGTTTATTTCACAATGAGATATTCCTTGAGTTTGGATATGCCAATATGATCATCGCTAGAAACAACCAATGTCATCTACATATAGAAGCAGCATAACATACCCATGAAATGTGCACCAAACAAAAAAAGTATGGTCATAAGGACTAGATTTGAAGTCAAGAGAACCCATGGTAAAGCCTAAATTGGAATGCCACACACAAGGACCCATTTAAAAACATAAGATGCTCTACATAGAGGATGCACTTTGTTGGAAGGACGAGTATTTATAAGAGGAGGCATCTGGTAAACTTTCTCAATACAATGACCACTTATGAATATATTTTTAGCATTCGTCTAGAACAGAGACCAACACTGCAAAATAGTAAAAATATTGCGAACAAAAATAATGGGAGAAGTAAACTACAACAGTCATGTCGACAAGGAAAAAATTATTGATTCGAATCAGATTTTGCTCTCATGATCTTGTCATATCAGCATATCATCATCATGGTCCTAGAAAGAGCAGAGTGGTTCCAAATGTTTTTGTCAAATTATGGTATCGTTTGATATTGATTAGTACGTGGGAGCAAGAGACAAATTCGTGTACATATAGATTCGATTCATCGTGAACTGAGTGAAAATGTACCTCAATCATGGTCCCTCCCACTATCTACACCAAATAGCTATAATGTTTCCTCCTTAATTATTGATCTTCTGATGTCAAGTCATATGTTCATGTTTTCTCTTCAATCGTTGATCCTTTAAGGGATCCCAAAATATGTCAGTAGATAGATAAAATTAGCAATAACCAAATAATTAGCATAACTTTGAATACGCCGAATAGCAAAATATACATCTCATTGCTATTAAAATAAGCAATTATTTATTTACTAAATGTGATTCCACCAATATCAATAGTGCAAAATGTGGGATGCGTTAAAAAAGGATTCAACATGTGTACTTAATGTTTATCTTCTGTTTGATTGTTGAATCACATGTGCATGCGCATTCATATAAAGTGTCACGCCCTGAAGCTCAAGCGCACGCACATCCTCAGTGGTCGATAAAATTGCAACGTCCCAGGATGCGTCACCGACCCATTCATTTTAATGAACATGCGGAAGTGAATAAACAAATCCCCATACAACATTCAATTGGGATAGAAAAGCAGGATACAAATTTTTACAAAACATCTTTTATAAACAAACTGAGTTTATATACAATACTAGTCTATAAACAAATGTCTATTCCAAAAAGAAGAGTCACCCAGGAGATGAAAATGGGCCCTAAGTTTTTGCTTTTCCCTTTTCTTTAGCAAAAGCTGTTTGATGTGTGATAGTAGCATGTTGAATTTGTAAGGACGACGAATGCATGATGCTTTCTTGCTGATGCACAAGGTATGCCTCTTGATTACTACATTAGCTTTGGTATGAGAATCCCTTTCTTGATGATGTATCTTGATTCCTTTGTTGAAAGGTTTGCCAAAGAAGCATGCAGATTGAGAGATAAATGGAGAGGAGTGATCAAGCAGAACACCTGCACTAGCTGCAAAAGAACAATCATGACCCGTGTGCATGAGCTTCTCTGGCTATCTGGTGCAGGATCCAGATGGAGCTGTTCCAAATTTGAAAATATTCGCATACAATGGGCATAGATTCTACATCATTTTGACCGCCCCAAACCAATAACATTTTCCATCCCCAAAACAATAACAGACGGATTTCTTGGAACCCCTGATTGGTATAATATGTTTGGTGCCCATGCGCTTTCATAAAGGAAATCAAATGAAGAAAACGACCGTCACAAACATGTAGTACACGTTGTGTATGAGTTATGCTACTTGTTCAATACTGTAAACATGCCATTTGGCCCTCATGTCGAGTGAGACCACGTACAGAGCAAAATTTAAGAATTCCTTCATAGCGAACCTCAATACCATGAAAGCAATTACCCAAGTTTATCACAAAACCAGGAAATAAAGGTTGCTTCACGTTGATTTTTAACTTTCACTAGGAGAAAATCGCATGTAATAAGGTCAATGTGTTCTTAATCCACTAAGCAAACATCCCTATCGAAATGAACAAGGAGAGTGGCTCCATAAATATTGAGCAGTTCCACTGAAAAATCATGCTGCATGGATGCAGTTGAATCCAGAAAGGCGCCCACTCAAATTGGCAGTCGCGAGAGATTGTACCTAGTTCATCGCAGCAAAGAATCAGGAAATCACCACCTACCGTCCAAGTTGGTGGTGGGGAAGACCATCCATATAATGGTCTATGTATTAATCTCATTCCTAGTCCTCTTTGAAAACTCAAGGAAATTTCTTCCTTGAACTAACCGTGCTGTCCAATCCTCTAGGAAAGCTAGATGAAACTCCTCCCCAATGCCCCCCACTCAATCATTTAGACTAGAAGAAAATATTTGGTAAACAGCTCATATCACGACTTGCAATAATCTATTGAATGGATGACACGTGTCATCCTAGGGGCCCACCGCTAGAAATTTTAGTGGTGTCTCTCTCTGCTTTGCAAATATGGACTTTGCAACTCCTTTAACTTTGACACATTGAATTTGTAAGGATGACCAATGCATGATGCTTTCTTGCTGATGCACAAGGTATGCCTCGTGATTACTACAGTAGCTTTGGGATGAGAATCCCTTCCTTGATCATGTGCCTTGATTTCTTTGTTGAAAAGCTTGCCAAAGAAGTATGCAGATCGAGAGATAAATGGACAGGAGTGGTCAGGCAAAACACTGCTCTCACTACAAAACAATAATCATGCCCCTTGCGGAAGAACTTCTCTAGGTATCTGATGTGGATCCAGATGGAGCTATTCATGATTGTCTTGAATATGTTTGGATATATTCGCATACACGGGCACAGATTCTATATGATTTTGGTCGTCCATATCGATCACATTTTCATCCACAAAATAATAACAAAACAAAAAGATTTCTTGGAATCACCGATGAGTATAAAAGGGGATAATTAAAAAAAAAAGTGATTAACCTATTGTACGACCACCAATTCAGTGATAGATCTTTCAGTTTAACCAATTTAGTTATAAACATTTTGATGATTTGTCAATTTAATCATTCTAACCAATTTAACTAGAAATCGCTAACATGGATACCACTGTCCTACTTGGCACAAGCGAGGGCTACAGGCAATGACTGCTAACCTTACCGATAGCCAAGAGGGCTCCACACCTTTCCCCCAACGATTGGCAAGGATTGCTGGCTTAGAGTTGGAAAAAATAAGAAAATTCAGAAAAAAATTATTTAAAAAAAATTATAAAAATTTATAAAAATTGTCCGAATCAGCCACAACTAAAATTGGCCGAAATGACTATATTGACAAATTATCAAAATATTTTAAAATTAATTGGACAAATTGAAAGGTTTATAACTAAATTAATATATGTACGATAAATTTTGGACTTTTTTTTTAAATAATTTTCATGGATCCTAACTTTTACTCGGAGAAAATTCCGTGTGCTCTTAATCCACTGTGCAAACATACCCATCGAAATGAACAAGGAGAGTGGCTCCATAAATACTGAGAAGTTACGCTGAAACCCCATGCTGAATGGAGAATGCAGTTGAATCCAGAAAGGTGCCCACTCAAACCGGAGGTCGAGAGAGATTGCACCTTGTCCATCGCAGCGAAGAATCAGGAAAGCACCACCAACCGTCCAAGGTGGGGACCGTCCGTATGATAGTCTGTAATAATCTCCTTTCTAGTCTTCTTGAAAAACTCAAAAAAATTTCTAACCGTGCTGTTCAATCCTCTAGGAAAGCTCGAAGAAACTCCCCCACCGTGCCCCAATTCCCACTCAACCATTTAAGCCATTCCTTTTTCGAAAGCCCACAGAAATTCCTCCGCAACACGCACAACCTCCAGTCTCCTTGCCTGTCTTTTGCTGAATGGCAGAAAAACACTTAGTAATAAGTGAATTAGCTTCGACAGATTTTTATGACGATGGCGCGGGACAGGTTGTTTCGTCGGAAACTTCCATTGACTAATCCTCGTGTAGACCACTCTTACACTTAAATTATTTTTCCTATCTGCGACTGAAAATGCCACGGGGGAAGTCGTTTTCCTAGTGAATTGGTAATTTTCTTCTTCTTCTTCTTCTTTTTCATTTTGCAAGTTAAATGAAATTGAAAAATTAATTGACAAAAAATATTACTCAGAAAGGTGCAAGTTTTATTATCAAATAGTTTATTCAATCCAACGGCACCCCTGATCGAACGAGTACACTTCCTGTAATTATAGGGAAATAATTCTGAAGTTTAAACCACTCAAATTAAAGGCAATTACTTATCCTAAATGTCACAACATATTTATATCACCGTTTAATTAAGGCCTAATACTATATACCGGTTACTTATCACTTAAACAATATGATATATACAATAACATTGGCTTCCGGTGACTAAGAAATTTGGGAAATAGCAGAGGCTGTTGGATGTGTAAAATTTGCAGGTTGAATTTGTAAGGACGACCACGTATGATGGTTTCTTGCTGATGCGGAAGATATGGCTCATGATTACTAACATCAGCTTTCCTTCCTTGATAATGTATCTGAATTTATTTATTGAAAGTTTTGGCAAAGAAGCTTGTAGATGGAGAGGTGAATGGAGAGTAGTGATATTGCCCAGGTAAATAATCTAGTGTGGGATCGAGATGGAGCTGTTCCCGATAGTCTTGAATGTGTTTGAAAATATTACCATACATGGACAGAGATTCTCTATCATTTTGATCTTCCAAATCCATCACATTGTCATCCACAAAACTATAACGAACAATTGTACATTTCTTGGAACCACAGATGGGCGTCAATGTTTTTGCTGCTCCAAAAAGGAACGACATGAAAAACGATGGTCGCAAACATCTTACGCACACCGTTATATGATTCTCCTGCTTGTTCATACTGCGAACACACCGCTCAGCGCTATTTCCAGTGAGGCTATGATTAGAACAAAGTTTAAGGATTTCATCGTCGCAAACCTCAATCCCTGAAAGCAATCAGCGAAATTTATACAAAAACAGGAATTAAAGGTTGTTCCACTTTGATCCTTACTTTTACTTGGAGAAAATCCTGTGTAATAAGGTCAGTATGCTCTTAGTCCACTAAGCAAACATCCCCATCGAAATGAACAAGGAAAGTGGCTCCATAATATTGAGAATTTCCATTGAAACCCCATGCTGCATGGACAATGCAGTCGAATCCAGAAAGGCGTCCGCTCAAAGTGGAGGTCGGGAGAGATAGTAACTGGTTCATCGCAGCTCTCCTTTCTAAGCCTCTTCGAAAATTCAAAGAAATTTCTTCCCTGTACTAACCGTGCTGTTTAATCCTCTAGGAAAGCTCGAAGAAACTCCTCCGCGGTGTCCCCATTCCCACTTAACCATTTAAGACATTCCTCTTCGAAAGCTCAAAGAAATTCCTCCGCAACACGCACAGTCTCTTTTGCTGAATGGTTTAGTAATCCAAAAGATTTTTATGACGATGGTGTGGGGCAGGTGGATTGATCGGAAACTTCTATGCCTATTCCTCCTCTAAGCCACTCTTGCACTTAATTTTTTTCCCTACAATTTCGCCACTGAAAATGCCACGGGGAAGTAGTTTTCCTAGTGAATTGGTAATTTTCTGATTTCTTTTATCATTTTCTAAGTTATACGAAAATAAATAAAATAAAATAAAAATCTACTTCCGAAAGGTGCAAGTTTTATTATCAAATAATTGGTTCGATCCAGCGTCGTGCCTAACCGAACGAGTAAACCAACTGTAAAGACGAGGCAATAAATTCTAAAGTTTAAACCAATCAAATTAAAGACAATTACTTTTCCTAAAGGTCACAGCATACTTATATCACCGTTTAATTAAGGCCTAATATTATATACCTGTTGCTTATCACTTAACCATTATAATATACACAATAATACTGACTTCCGGTGACTAAGAAATTTCTAGGAAGTTGCTGGTTTTACTTTTCTTTTATTTTTTTTCCTTTTGGAGGTTAATTTATAGAGAGATTATGGTGATTCTTTGTTGATATGATTCTGCTTCGTTCACCCAAATCAATTACTGTGATATATTGTTTTCTTAAAGAAGAAAAAAAAAAAAGAAGGGGAGAAAGAAAGGAAAATAAGAAAATAAGAAAAAATAAAAAAATTATTTGAAGTAGGAATTGAAATTTTGCAATAATACTAACACGTAGTGATCAACTTAAATAGACGTGAATATCGTGTTTAAAATGTATTAAAATATTTCACTTAATTTATTGAGTTATTCGCAAACTCATACTTATCTTAGTATTTCATAGCCAGGGGACGGTATTTGACATCGCAAGATAATGACTTACGAACAAGGACGGATCTAGCGCGAAGTGGAGGGTCTCCTCCCCCAAGGTCCAAAAATTAACTTCTCAAGTTTATATGTGAAATCTTTGGCGAAAAATAACTTTTTGAAATCATTGGTAAAATCCCTCAGCGCCGGCAGTCCTACGTTGGCCTCCCCACGTGAATTTTCCGGCCAAAATTGGCCGGATGGACTTATTTAAGAAGAAAAAGTTTAGGACTTAATTGGCAAAATTAAAAGGTTTAGGACTGAATTGGCAAAATTGCAATAGGTTTAAAACTTTTTGAACAATTTTCCCCATATATTCTAACAGTGTAAAAATTGTTCCAAGTCAGGTTATCTACACTGGTCAAAAATCTGGATTTAACCGATTCATGGAACAGATTTATAAACTCTTGTAAAGCATTCCATGAATCTCCAAATAGCCAGGTTTCTATTTCCATGCCCCTAGACTATAAAAAGAAAAAAGAAGTTACAAATTGATTAAACTCAATACGTAGTGTTTGCAAGAAAATCTTTTGATAAGTAAAGTGAAGATAATAGAGGACAAAGGGGTAAATGGGTTTATTGGCGGTGTTTGCAAGACCGTATATCAATATGTATGCTTTATTTTCTGATCAAAAGAAAAAATAGCATTACCTGACCTTGCCGCCAACATGATATTGTCCTCTATAACCTGGATTCATCTTCTCCCATACGACGTTAAAATGCATCGCACTAGTTCGAGCTGGGCGAGATCTATCTACCGTTACAACATGTCGCACGAGCCTAATACACCAACATTTTAAAATTCTAGCTTTGGTCACTGCACTTACAAAAGCACGGCTTCAGAGCCTGTCATACTAGTTTGAGATTGTAAAAGACTTCTCTACCAATACAACAACTCATATATGCCGATGTGATAACAGGTTTCTATTAAAAAGGCTTTTCTAGCAGGAAAAAGGGCTTTCTTTGGTCTTGTCCGATTAACCTTATTTTAGTGTGCTGGAAAATACCTTTTCGAAGCATTTCATATATTACAACCAATAAAAAAGTGTCACTTAGTTAAGTGAATTAAATCTATGAATAAACTCGTTACTTATTTTGATAGAAATGTTAATCAATAACCAATTAAGAGATTTTTATGGTACACATAGATGTATGTGGCCTTTGCACACAACTGGTCGAGATTGCATAATTTGTTTACTTAAATATTTAGCGTTAAAAATAGGGTTGTGGTGGAGATCGAGGTGGCAGTGGCGGTGGCGGAGGGGCTAAGTGGTGGCAGGTGGATGAGTTGAGACTATTTGTCGCCATGTTCAAGCCAGTGAACGACGGTGTCAGGCCAAGGGAGAGATGTCGGTTGCGGTGATGCATAGCAATGGCGACGGTGGTTGTGATGGCCGTTGAGAATTGATTCGTTAGAATTTCCCTAATCCGAATGACACCATCCGATGACATCTTCCTTGAAGGTTCACTTGGCTGAAGAACTATCGACGATGGTTCTCATTGCCACGTACTCACCGGGGGAAGGCATGAAAGTCTAAAGTTATGATGTTCCAAGAAGTATCGTGGATATGCAATGATTTTGATTTTGATTTTGAAAAGTGGAAGACAGGATGGTTCAAAAGTCAAAAAGAGGAGAAGAAGAAGAAGAAGCTTCTGGGTGACCTGGCCGTTGAATTCTTTTGTTTTGTTTTTTGCTTGATCTTTTTCCTTTCGATTCGCTTGTGGGAGAACGAAACTTCAAAGAAATAGATCAATTTGGCTTTTTGAAAAATATTCTATGAAAGAAATGCCTCTCACTTGAACTTAATGCTTATATATTCGAGTTCACTCACAAGTACTCTACATCCCGGAATAGATAGAGAGACAGTGAGAATGAATCCCAAAGTGTACGAGGCTGCAAAGTCGGGAGACTTTGATTCTCTGGAGGCAATAATTTCAGGAAATGGAGAGGACATTTTCCACCAAACAACACCAAAGGAGAATAACATTCTTCATGTTGCAGCTCAATACAAGCAGGTGAATTTCATTAGACAAATTCTTCAATGTTCATCAGGGCCGTCCCTTCTTTGGCAGGGTAATTGCAGAGGAGACACTCCCCTACACCTTGCTGCTAAAGCAGGAAGCTGGGAAGCAGTTCAAGTCTTCATTAGTCTAGCAAAATCACTGCATTGGGTTATTGAAAACGGACAAGTTGACGCATGCAAAGGACTACTTCGAAAGCCCAATTCGCATAAGGATACCGTGCTACACTATGCATTAAGAGGAGGCCATCATGGGGTGGTGAAGTTGCTGATTGAAGAAGATCCTCAACTGTGTAATATTACTAATGCTGCTAATGAGTCCCCCCTGTATCTTGCAGCACATCGAGGACTTCCTCTTATCACTGACCTGATTTTAGGTGTTTCTCCGTTGTCATTCTCTCATAAGGGCCCTAAGGGAATGACAGCTCTGCACGCCACATATTTTCGTCCAAAATCTAGTAAGTATCCCTAGATTCTAAGCCAGTGAAACAAATTTTAACAAAATCTCTCTCTCTCTCTCTCTCTCTCTCTCTCTCTCTCTCTTAGGTAAGAGTGCTGGTGTTAGCAGGGATGGCCGCCATCTATCCTAGTAGTTTTTAAAAGAAAATATAACAATAAACACAATATTTATTTAATATTACTTTTATTTATTCAATATGATCCTCATTCAATATATGTATAAAATTGAGTTGGGCACAATACTTCCTAAAATGATTGGCATCGGAGTAAAAAGCCCTCATCTTTTATTCTAACCTTGACAGAGCAAATGCCTTTCTAAATATAAAAGAAGCTTCTTCTAAATCAACTTTATGAATTTCTAACAATTTCACTCATCAAAATGAAAAACTTCACGAATTTCTGCATTGCGCTAGATTGAAGGTAGTTAGATTCTACATGTGTTACCCAAGATCACTAGAGAAACTTCAAAATAATCATGACATATTCCTTCCGAGTACATGGAAAAAGGGGAAAACTAGATGGGATGAAATGCAGCTTTAATATCTATATGCTAAAAGAGAGTCTAAATCATGACATTTCCTATTGTATTGGCAAAGATTGGTGGAAAATCATGAGGAAGAGGCCAGAAGTGATCAGAGAAGCAGATGATATTGGGTGGACTCCTCTTCATTATTACGCTTCGTCCGGTTTAGTCAATGTTGTTAAAGCACTCCTGCAATACAATACTTTTGCGGCATACGACATAGACAAAGAGGGGCAATCGGCTCTTCACATTGCAGCCTTTCGTGGTCACGTCAATGTCATTGACGAGCTTCTTAGATCTTGTCCCGATGCTTGTGACATTATGAACACCAAAGGGCAAACGGCTCTTCATGCAGCTGTTATCGGTGGACAAGTAAATGTAGTCAAGTACACACTAGGAATGCCAAACCTGGAGGATCTTATCAACGAACAAGACACCGATGGAAACACGGCTCTACATTTGGCTGCACTTCATAAACAGTACAACATCATATACACACTGGCACGAGACAAGAGGGTGGACTGTTTGGCCACAAATAAGGATCATTTGACCGCCCGTGACATTTTTGGAATCTCATAAGGAGGTATGCTTGCTTGAACACCATAGAGCTTGATTTGATCACTTGAAAAGTCATTTCTTTGGTATCATTTAGAAACTATGGCCCAGGTGATACTAATTTCAGGTGCAAACAAACAACCCAATCAAAATCTTTTTGCATCAACTTGTTTTGCTTATTCAATTGTTTGAGCATATTGACTACATTGCAGTTTTCTCAGCAAACAGTAACATAGATTGCTTTATTAAGGGTGACATACATTTGAAAAAGGGACTCGGAGTGAGTGATTTCATACTTCATATATATATAGATAATAGTAAGAGAGTTGAATAAAATTGAACTTTATGGTTGAACTACGTATTAAACAAAGCTTCATTCCCTCCCACTGCACTTAACAATAAAAACATTTTTCATTAGCTAAACATTTTAAGCAATATAAGCGATCATTTGTAGCAAAATATTTTTCAAATTGTTCATTTCAATTAAACAAATGGAGTTTTTAAAAATGAATAATTTAGAAAACATTCTCCTAAAAATGATCACTTGAAATAATAGTAAATGAAAAATATTTCATTATCGATAACAATTTATATCTAAATATTTTTGTAGATGACAAAAAAAAATTGGTCCATTCATTTCGTAAATATATTAATCGTTTATTTTTTTTTCGTTGAAGAGTGCTCTTATTGATAATGTAAAACGTAAAATAAGAAGAATTGTCTTCCCAAGGTGCCCATCACCCACCTTCAAGACAGAAAAGAAAAAAAAAATATATGCTATTTAAAAAAAAAATTATGAAGACCTATTTATGAGTATTGCAAAAGTAACACAATTGTAGCTAAAAAGTTGCAATCAAATTTTTATTTTTAATCTTTAACATAGTTATGAATTTGCATTGTCATATACAAATTTCAGTTTACCAATTGATTATCTTGCGAGTAGTTATTATTGCAAAAATGTTAAAAATAGAAGTCTTTTATAGATTCAATTAATACTTGTAGTCTTGAACCTTCTAATGAATTCCTGCATATAAAAGCCCACTTAAAAATCTGATACACGAAAAAGAAACGTATTAGTAGCTATAGTTAACTGCATAAAATAAAAATAGTTTAAATCAATATTAAGTTTGAATATATTGTTAGTCACAAAAATATTCGAATAACAAGGTATAGTTTAAGACAAACCACTTAATAAAGTAATGTCAATATTAGTTAAATTTTTTATTTGATTGATAGATATATATTTAATCGTCTAAAATATAATGTATGACGTTTGTAAAAATTGTGTCGTATGATCGTACTATATCATCAAAAAAAAATTGGATTAGCATAAATTTCAAATACATGCAACAGACGGGTCTTCAACCAGTATCTTGAAAGCAATGCAAAACATTTGGGGTTGGGTTCCTCTAAAGTAACAGGACAAGGTAAAAAGAAAAAAGAAAAGAAGAGGAAAGGAAAAAGAACGAAAAATACAAGATAAATCTGAACTGTGTAATGGCTCTTATGCTGAGCTGTCAACCGTATAGAGCGTAGCTTTAAGAGAAAATCCCAATCCAAAAGTTGACAGGCACCTTCTGACTTTGAAACAACTATTGTGCGACATTCATACAATAGAATCAGAATAGTTTGTACAATTTTTAGCTAAAAACCCTTCTGCTTCTTTTCTGCACTCTGCCCTGTATGGGAAAAGGATTTCAACCAATTCCTAGATAATTTCATTTAGTTATGGCAGTACCCGAAACTGTAATAATTTAATCCAGAAAGCTCCATTCACTGGTTGTATCTAAAAGAGATGAATTGAATGGATTCTTCATTATGTTTAGCACTCCCCGGGAGCTCTATCTGTTATAAATGGGTTTTTGGTGTGTAATGTGAGGGTCTTGAAGTATTTTGCCGGAAAAGACAACTCATTAATTAATACTTTCTGTACATTTTTTAGGTCGGCTACAGAGCTGCAAAAGTTTTTCATGTGTTGGGAAAGTCTCATGGATCCCCATTTCAACAAGGCTGGCAGATTGAACATGTTAAGAAGAGGTTAGATAAGCAATTTGTTGAGGGTCAACGTGCTGTGTCTGTAACCGCAGAAAGTGATACCGCCAACGGAGAAAATGACGATTCATCAAAAAAGGAGAGTTATCGAGATTCAACTGCTAGCGGCAGTGCTCATAGCCACAGTCACCTTCACTGCAACCTTCACGATGCCCGGAGGTTATAACAACGACGGACCCAACCAAGGATTGGCGACTCTTGCTGGCAGGGCAGCTTTCCAAGCCTTTGTGATATCTAACACTACTGCGTTCTGTTTCTCCATCCTGGTATTATTCCTACTATTTCATACTGCTGTGGGCGGTGGACCTGTGGCCCAATGTAGATTCGCCGAGACCGCAGCATATTGCATTTTCATTGCGATATGCGGGATGGTGCTAGCCTTTGTTTGTGGTACGTATGTAGTATTGACCAGAACCATCGGGGTTGGAATCTTTCCTCTTGTCTTGTCCGGATGTCTCGTGATTGTGTACTGGATTGGTTGTATCCTTCACCCCAATCATCAACTCAAGCCGCTATCTTTCTCTTTCGGAAGATATGTCAGAAACTTAATGTTTGATTATGGGATCCTCTAGGAAAGCTGCCAATAAGTTGGGCCGGTTTCATAGTCCCGTGACCTTGTGCACGGGAAATTTCCTTTTGCTTTGTCAACTGTCAAGTTCGAGCACTTGTACGTCAGCTGTCTAATTCAAAATGGATTGACCGCCAGCAAAATTGCCCTGCTCAAGATGACTGGAGCGCAGCAAAGGCCAAGAGGTTTAGACTTTCCGCCGGCAAAATTGCATCACAGTTAACCAGATGAAAGCCAAGAGGGTCAGCAGCTGTTGAGCAATTGCGGTTGAACGTCAAGTTGGTAATGTTTGGTGATAATCGTAGATTGCAACGAAAGTGTTGGATTTTGGGTTTATTTTTTTTAAAAAAAAAAGCTCTCCGTAGCATTAGTGAGTTTTGTTTGTTTCTACTTGTTGGTTGCCATTACTTTAGTTGTCATGGATTACTCCAACATTCTTCAACCATGGCAGATGCCTGAAAAGTTTTTGATGTAAATCCACAGTGTCAAATTGATTTGTAAGTTACCAATTTCTTTTAAATTTTACAGGTGGACAGGGTAGAGATCAATAAAATAACCGACTTTGTAATGAATTTATCGACGTCAAATTGATTTGTAAGTTAACTATTTCTAAATTTTACAAGTAATCATGTAAGAGGTTAGCAAGTTACTGATATGGTAATGAATATACCAATGTCAAAAGAATTAGCAACTTTCCAACACCTTGTGAGTTGTACAAGTGGATATGGCTAAAAGTTAAGTAAGTTAGCAATATTGAACTGCAATTACGAACACCAGATTTCATTTAGAGTTTTACAAGAAGGCATGGATAGAGGTTAGTACACCGCAGAAGGTTTGCCGAAGAATGTGATTTTTACTATCATAATTTGAAGTTGCTGTTGAATTGTGACTTGGCTTCGACTTCTATGCATCCCTCTCTAATGGCATAGTTTCGCAGTACTGCATAAGTACCATAATATTTTCAGCATCTATTGAGAGCAAGAGTCATGGCCAATGGAAGATCCTTCCCTTCCGATTATTTCAAAAGTTTTACAAGAAATGGCCATGTCTGGGTAATCTCAGAACTTTCAAATCAATCCAGCAAGTATCATCATCAAATAATTAGATAGACAAGGCCAAGAATATATTACCATATCAACTAATAAAAATTCAATCGAGCACTCATGCCAGAAACAATCATTTCGCTTTGTCTTTCATGATCGTAGGTGGAATGCATGCATCACTCGCTAATGCACAGAGAGAAGTAGTGACCGATCCTCAAACAGCCCAACCATTCTTCGATACAAACCCTGAACCCATGGGGTCCAACTACTAGAAGCCGTTCCTATTGCCACGTTCCTCGCTGAAGCTTCATCATCCACCAAGTAAGGTACAATATACTTTTGCATGTCAGCGAGAGAGATCTGGAGATGGTTCCCAGAGACGTTGATGAATTTGACTTTCCCAGCTTCATCCAATGTCTTCAATCCAATCCAGTCCTCGATGTAAAGCTCAGTCTGCAGGAAATGCGTCAGTTAGACACATTCCTCTTTTTTTCCAGTTGGATTAATGGTAAAGGGATCCACAATGTAGCATCGAGTAAGGTTAAAAGCATGTTACGACAAGATTACACCACAGCGACAACACCAAATCGCATTATGTTCTTTCACCCATTCTGTTCAGTCCATTTTTCTCATGTAAATGCATTTCTCCTAAGGTTATCCATTTCTCAAAGTCAAATTCTCCATGATCACATGAAAATCATAATTCACTATCAAATGTAATTGCATTCCATGTCATGAATATATGCCTCCTACACCATAAGATTGTAGTAGAAGAGCTCGGTAAGGATAATGCTTTCATAATCCTCAGCCAATATGGTTTATCATCATATTTAAAGCTTAGAAAATGTTTCTACTTGTTCTCTGTCGTATTTCTTGGTTGACCTTACAAGGTGCAAACCAAAATAACAGTTAATTTAACGTTACCAGAGATTTTACCCTGATCTAGCAAACTTTGCCATTGCTTAACAGTGATCATCACAATCACCCAAAATTTACCTAGCTTCTTGTGGCTAAAGACACTGATAACTGCATCTCAAGGTACTACTGCTAAGGTGCTTTAAAAACTTTGACTCATTTGTCATCAAGATTTGGAAGGTTTCTCAAAGAGGGAAGAAACCAACAAACCATAATTCAATGACAAACTGCTGTATGTTAATCATGTGTGTGCAAGCAACACAGCAATTACCTCCTGTGCAGGCAAAAGAGTATCAAAAGTTCCATCTGGATAGTATCCAAACCAGGATGTTTCCTTTGGTATCAACACAGTGTCTTGCTCAAACTAGAAGGAAACGAAAAGAGTTAGCATCACGAGCTGCAAAAGATAAGAGTCCAAAATCAACAACACATACAAAACTAACCATAATAAGGACTAAGTTCTGCAAGCTAGCAAAACTTTCCTTGTAGGTTGAGTTTCTGTGATGCACGAGTTCATTGTTTAATTTTGGGAGAAATTTACAACCTTTTAAATAGTTAGCAAGGTCCTGCAGAAACAAAAGGCAATTCACACCATAAAGAACATTTAAGACTTTGTGACACAATAGCAAGTGAAATGAAATATTGCATCGAAAAAATCACTAACAAATAAAACACATGAAGCTAAAAACAGGGAATCATGGAACATATGCGCAACTCCTATGTTATACGAAGTGTATCGTGGGCCATACCTATTTTCGGATGGTTATAAAAATAAAAATAAAAAATAAAAAAATCACTGGATAATATAGAGAGACGTACAAAATTAGGACCATCAACAGGATATTAAAAAAACAAAAAACAAAATCATCCTATCTAGAACATTTTCTCTCTTAACACAGAATCATACTCACAGTTGGAATCTTCACATAATTAGAGGGTGCCAAGTGCTCCTGTGATTGCATGAAGGTTTCCGAACAAAACAAGAAGAAGCCGTCAAACAGTGAAGTATGAAAGAAGAGAGCCAATTAATTTGGCGCAATATTTCTACAGTGGCCACGTAAAGAAGCTAGTAATTGATGACAGAAAAAGTAGCCTGGAGAACACTCTGAGCAACATTATCCTTGGGTATCATTATAGTAAAAGGGTAACGTGAATCAGAAAATGACTAGGAAGACCAACCAAACCTGGACATATGCAGAGTAGACCCCTAGAAGCTCGATCAAATAGTCCACGAGAACACAGAAGACACCTGACTGTAAAAGAGGGCAAAAAAAACAAAAAAAATCAACCACAGTGATAAAAGCAAACTTCAACCACCTTCTGACCTCAACCAAGAGACCATTCGAGCATGTATGCCAAATCAATCTAAAACCACACCAGAAACGCATTTCAGACCTTTCCCTAACACAAACATCCTCCATCCTAAACTGGGAGATTAGTGATATTTGCAAATAAATATATGAAAGACTTGACAAAACGATTTTTTCTTGCCTTTGTCCTGTACAATTCTACCGGAGAGAACTACTCCCATATAGCCAGACAGATTATCTCTTTATCAAATATATCAACTTACGAAGAAGTCTTTCGCATTCTGCAAAAAGATTCCTTACTCTCTCACTTACAGGAACACGAACAGAACATGCTTCCTTTTCACTGCTAATAATTGGTAAAAAGAATGGATCAAACGGAAAAGGAATAGACTACTTACTCCACAAAATGGTATCGACGCAATTCCAGCATGGATACCTGCCAGTGATATAAAGTTTTTCACCTGCTCCACGAACAGAAACAAACTTGCACTGTCAGAACAGTCAAGGAAAGGCTGGAGAAGTGATTTTGCGTGTAATGAACAGAGTGATGAGGATCAAAGAATTAAGAGAACTTGTTATTTGTATAACAAAGCAAGTTAAAAATTTTCAGATGGGTATCAAGTGTCAAAGGAAAGAAACTGAACCATGGAAACAATCATCCTCCATTCTCCACTTATCCAAAAAAACACACAAGTGGAAAGCAAGCATAACTTTGTTCTTTTCTTTAGTCCCTTCTTTCTTTTCCTATTTTCCCGCATTTACGTGGACTGGAGGGTCATTATGCAAAAAAGAAGACACTGAGTTTTCTTTTCCTCGGGTCGACTGACTTTTTACTTTCCATTAGAAATTCTAAATGTGACATGATATGGTACCGTACTATAACAAGCCTTTTTCTCTTTTAACATCTGCACTTCCTTCCATCAAATTTCAATCCAGGTGAAAGTGTGTATATAATAAAATGTCCTTTTTGCTGGTTAAGCAGAAGGAGACTTTTTTTCCTAGCCAATAACAACAAAAGGGACTGCACCATCAAGAAGGTAGGTTAGCAAATCATCCATTATATTAAGGTAGTGTAGCAAGAAACCACTCAGCAAAGTCTGCAGTTGATTTACGTCATGTTGTTTCATGTCTGCAGTTTAGGAAAGTATTTGCTACGAATCATTGAGATATCTGCCCAGTGAAAAATAAAAAATGACATAGGGACCAAGTTCCATCCAAAGTTCTCCAAATATCTCACTAGCTGGTGGGACATGGAATTAACGTAGCAATGTGCAACAGAACCCTTTGAAATGCACAAACGTAAAGTAAACAACAAAAGGTTTGTGGTCTGCAGTTTTTGCATCATCCTTAAAAACCGACGTTCCCAGGTGGACCATTTTTTCTTCTGAAATATATTAGGAAGTTAATTTTTTACAGCATGGAAATCATTCCATTCAATTATTCCTAACTAAACAATCATCGAGATATTTGTTCCTCTTCACTCTATATACTGTTCTGAGAGGGAATAGGAAAGACATACGGGATTTAGTAGCAAGAGAAGCTTCAGTGTCCTTTATATCATGCTTAAAGTACGAAAAGGGACGAAGGAGCTTCAGATGAGTTAGGCCAACATAAAGGTTCTTAATCTAGCCCATAGTCTTACTAGCAGAGCAGAATGTTCTAGAAAGAGGTTGATGTTAAAAGGCCCATGACTCCACTCAAGAGATTGTTTGCAGAAATTTACACCTTAGTGGCGGCATGACAAAGTGTCATTCTGCATCATGCAATCTCAAAAGATTATTTAAAAATGTGACTCCCTGCAAACTCAAAGTTTTATACTTCAACATCTTTAAGAAAACAATAGACAAGAAAGAGAGCACTTCTGTGCATTATCTCAAAAGTTTGGCAGTAGTATAATGAAGAATATTATAAGACTTGTGAAAGGAAAAGAAGGGAAAAAATCCATGAACAATATAAAATGATTCACTACATGTTTTCAACTCAACATCGAAAAGAAAGAATGCATGACACAAAATAGTGCGAGTCACTCTGCATAGAACTTATCTCACCTGAGGTGCTCCATCACAAAATTCAACAACGCCTCGACCAATCATGGTGCCCTGTGAGACAGGCAGGCAAGTTGCAATGATGGTAGACAGATAACTCTAACCATGAATATAAAAAATTAGGTATACGGCAAAAGGACAAAGACATTAGGAAGAATCACAGATTGCAACATTGTCTATTATCCATCCATCACTTATTAAGTGTGCTGTCAATATACTACATTGATACAGTATGTTGGTAACGTTGCCTAAAAATTACTGAGAGTACAACATAGAAGGGCATGGAATAAATATAGGGAGTTGAAGATTGCAGCATCTAAACCACATGATTATCACTAAATAATGGCTACTATAACGTCAATGTAAATAATTTTTAAGCATTTGCATAGACTTTAGAGATACATGAAGTTTTCCACAAGGATAAATTTTGCTTTAACTAAAATCTATGTCAATACGATGTGCAGTGATTATCAACATCCTCTCTTTCCTAACATGTTGTAAACTCATTGAAACTACAGATGATGAAGAATTAAGTCCTGTGCTAACAGTTTTGGTCAGATAATTTTTCATTTCTTAGACCAAGTACTTAAAAACGTTAGTTACTCGCTAAACAAACTGATTCACTTAAATGTTAAGCCAATCAAAACTCATAAATCAGAAGAGATTCAGTACTGACTGATTGACAAGTTATATAGCCAAAACATACTGCTCAAAGACCAATATGAAGAGGCTTTGCTTCAAATCGAAGACCTTTTCCCATCCCAATTGTAAATTCTGATGGATCTAATCCATAGCCCAAGTGGTGATAGAGATTTTAGTAAGAAACCATCATTTTACTTCTTTTTCCAGCATGCCTATATTTCAAAGATGCTGACCTAGTTATGTTTCCTAGAAAACTGACCAGGCTCTAGTTCTTTGATGCTGCCAACACAATGAGCTCACTTACTCAACTGACAGCTGCAGATTTTCTCTTGCATCGAATACAGAATCACAAACTTCTCAATTTCAAGTCCAATCAAATTACGGTTTTAGTAGATCTAACAAATTCCCCACTTGTCTATGACTATAACA
Organism: Eucalyptus grandis; assembly: GCF_016545825.1. Lineage (NCBI taxonomy): Eukaryota > Viridiplantae > Streptophyta > Magnoliopsida > Myrtales > Myrtaceae > Eucalyptus > Eucalyptus grandis. The sequence continues at coordinate 25,018,897 of NC_052615.1, read as the reverse complement.
CAGAATCCGCAGAATGGCTCCATCTACGTGAGGATATGCATAGTTAGTGACTTATAATTTGATTAAGATCAACATTCAATGTCATTACCTGAGAAAGCCCAACTAAATTGAAGCCATCGCTAAGTTCGCTCATGTTCTTCACCTGTGATAATGAAATTTTTCCAGTAAAAGTGAATTTCAGGTACCAGAAGATGATATATCTCACCAGAAACTGTCAACACCTTCTCACAAGCAATGGCAGTCTGAAAGGCAAGGTACATAACAGATTGTCACGGATTCGTCAGATGCAAATCATTATAGAGAAACAAGCAATAGTCAAATGAAAACTTACCTGCTCCATAAGTGGCATAGTCCACGAGTCCCATGTACCGTCTCCTATTTCACTACAAAGGAAGATACAGTGGAAAGAGTAAATCAACAAAAATAAGTCCATCTTCTCATGAACTAAGAAGAGATTAACCATAGCACCAATGTGGGAGCAAAGTCTAGACCAACATACATAAAAATAAAAAAGGTTAAACCAAATAACCCACTGCCAATGCACTTTTGCCATTAACAAAGAATACAGTTCTACATATGCAAATATTGTCACAGGGGTTCAGATAGGACACTAATTTCGAATTCTACAAAAAAAAGTAGGCATTATCCTTGGCAAAGCATCTCATTAAACATTGATTCAGGAAAAAAACAGAGTTTCATTGAGTAAAATGAAAAATATCTCTGTGCAACTGTATTCTGAAAATGTTGATTCAAAGAAAGCAACCATACATGCAGTGGCCTTCAGAACCAGACCAGTTGCTTAAGAGCTCCGTGAAGCGTGCGACTCCTGTGTTGCTGCACTTGTCGCTAATACCTGATGCAAACAACTCATGAACGTCATTTGTTTAGTAGAAATGTCAACTGGGGTAACTACCAAGACCAGCATGTCCAACAATGCAGTGTGTGCCACCAGTGCTCATTTTCTACAAATTCTCAGATCACACTCCTATGACACTGGAGCCTAAGACACGTCTTAGCAGAGCAAAAACGTATGGCACGCATTTCTAAAGAATTGATCATCCAAGAATTAGTCAAGGTCAAAAATGATTTTTGGCGTTACTCAATCCCTGGTGTGCATCTTTAGCTTGTAATTTAAGTAGTTGTCTTTAATCACGTTAGACAAACCGTTTATTGTAAAAGCTTAAGTGGTAAGGAAACAGGCCAACAATGTATTTGTAGCATATGACTAAAAACTCCCCCTTGAGCGTATGATGGTCTTAACACGCACAAGAATGGTTGTGGACGGAAGCAAATTAATTAAATAACCATGAAACATGAAAATGGATAGAATAACAGGTTCACAAGCTGGAGAAAATTGCGAGTGATTGTCAGAACTTGAAGCCTTGGGCTTAATTCTAATATCATGTTAGACAAATTGTTTGTCCCAAAAGTTTAAGTTGTAAAGAAAAGGGCCAAACATGTTTTCATAGCATGCGACTTGACAGATCATAATCGAAAAGTTTCTTGGAAAGACGCAAGTCGGATGCAAATGGATTGAGGACAACCTCACACTGCCCAAAATTTTTTAGAAGAACAAGACAATCACAGCTTCAAGTCCACGTACCTGTTCTTCTAATGAAAGAGGCACTTAATACGCCAGTGCAAACAGTAAGGATAGAAAAGGAACTACTGTTCAAAAACTAGATAGATTAGGAGATGAAAACTAACGAAAGCATAATTAAATTAAGCCACAAAGTGATTCGTTGCCAGTGCATGGAAGCACAATTCATCATGGGATTTTATTTTTCCCCCTTCCTAGTCGCGGATTTTATTACCGAGTGGTCAAAACACATTTCAAAAAAAGAATAGGAACAACATGCTGCGCTCCACCGAGCTCAAATTCTCGATGGATCACCAACAACGCTGCCCAAGAAGTCAAATAAGCTCGAAAAACCAAACAGAAAACAGAGTCCAAATCCTACGGTACGCGATACAACCCAACGACTTATGCTTGACCACAAGTACCACTGAAGCAAATAAATAAGCAAACACAAGATAGGCATTGCAACGACCCCCACTTGCCTAATAACAGAATACAACGGTTTCACAACCAGGAAAAACAATGGTTAAACGGGCATTAACGAACACGTTCGGAACGCATCAAATGGGACGGCGCGAGCTCACCGTGGAAGACCACGAAAGGGAGGGACTGCGTCGCCGGCGCCCAGGCCAGAGTCAGCACGGCAACGGCACCGAGGACGGTGATCAGTGGGTAGGAAGCCATTGATGCCGAGGGGCGGAGGAAGACGAAAGGGGGGCAGGCTCTAGTTCAGTAAACTAGTGAGATCGTTGACAAGCACCAGCATTCTTTCAACAATCTAACGTTCTTGAATTGTCGGATTTTGTCTGCTTAATGTATATAAATGAGAAGGAGAGAGAAACAGTGTGTGTGGATTGATAGGTGTGGAACTGCCATGGAAGCGCCAACTAACTTTCCAACTGTTGGCAAGATCTCCACTCATGATGTCTGGTCGTTGAGTCACGAGGGAGATGAGCCAAATGTTGAAGAAAACCGTGGTAGTTAGTAGTTACTTCTTTCCTTTTACCCAGGACATCCTCGTGCCAATATTAACATAGTCGTGACAATTGCATATTGTGTAAAAACCGAAAAAAAAAATTCATGCATTTTCATTTTATTTCGTGAAAATTAAATGATTTAAAAAATATCTTCTTAAAAATGATTGTTTAAGCGCTTACATACATGGATGAAAAAATTTATTATTATTGGTAATATTTTTCAATCACTAATTGTTTTAAGTCATGCAAGTGTTTAAATTTTAAAAAAAAAATGTTTTAATAAATCATTTATTTCAGCGAAATAAATAAAGGTTGATCAATTATAAATCTGAAGAATGATGACCTAGCAGAGAGTGCTCGCCATACTAGTGTCCAATTTATAATTTGTCGTGTGCACGTAGTTTGACTCTCTTTCTTTTTTCCCCTAATGCAATAGACTTGAAATTTTAACAACATTATTTACCATGAGATTCACATGTAATTTTTTCATAATTTCTAAATGTTGAGTAGCATTTGATATATCAATTGGAAATAAAAGTACACTTTCTAAATACACCTAGACCTAGTTTAGTAATTGGCCAAACAATAACTATTTTTTTTATTTCCCAAAAAAAAAAAAGAACAGAAATCTATTTTGAACAATTTTATTCCCAGAAATAAATTTGTTTTAGGAAATAGATTTGAAATATGAATCAACAAGTAGAAAAATTGCTTCTTTGCTTCTTTCTTCTCTAACTAGCGATCTCGCCGAAACCTTGCCAGCCTCTAGTGAGGCCAAGCCTCGTAACCTCGCCCAAGTTTGGTGGGATTAAGCTCACCCAATTACTAGCGAGGCTCAACCTCACCAAAAATTTAGAGAGAGAGAGAGAGAATGTAATAAAATTATTAAAAATTTAAAAGAAATTCAAAGTCTCATATGCAATACCAAGAGTAGAAATTTTATATAATTAGTAAATGCTTTCAAATGCTCAAAAACTCATCTAAAAAATGGAATTATAAAAATTTATTTCTAAGCAAAAAAATTTCTCGGAAACAAAATGGTTATCAAACCCATCCTTAATTTCCACCAAAAAAAATAGTTGACCAGTGATAGAATCCTTCAATTTACGAACTATAAAGAAATGTTTGAAGTGAGTTTACTAAAAATAGGTAAAAATTGGAATTATGATAAATTTGTTATGACCAACAAAAGAATACAAAATTACGAGAACTTCAAGGAAATTACTATTTCCGAAGGGATTAATAACTGTTATTCACAAAGACTTACAAGGAAATTACAGCTGTTGAGGATCGGTCCAACCCTTACGACATTATTGGTTAGTTATTAAGGTTAGTATTATCATGTAACGAATTTTATTCTTAAGTTACTATGCGTAAAAGAAAAGGTATCAACTAGATTTGCAACCGTGTTCATTTTGGCTTACGGTAAATTTCAATTTTTAGAGGTACAAAACTAAGAAAGGAAGTGGCAAGCTAAATGGAACCGACATGGACACGTGACACGCGACACGACACGTCATGCTGACACGTTATTTCTCATAAAAAGAGAATTCTGACACGTTGAGACACGTTATATATTAAATAAATATTTTTATATATACATGATAAATTATTATATTTAAATTAATTTATTCAAATTCATAAATAAATAAATAAATAAATAATAAAAAAGAGCCTATAATAAATCTATACTAATAAAATTAATAAATTTATTCATAAAAAATTGAGAAGAAATTTTTTGACTTTAACAAAAGTTATTGATGAAATAAATAACTAACAAGAAATTATAGTCAAAATAAAACTATATTTTCTACGGTGACCAAAATTTATCATTATTTAACATCTAGTGCTTTTATTTTTCAAAATAACTTTTTAACCCGCCTATTTATTTATTTTTTAACCTTACCATTTATTAATAAAGTTATATAACATTTAATATTTTTTGGGGGCTAAATGGGTCCCACCCATTTATTTCACCATTTGCTTTCTTCCCCCACCCCACCCACCGCCTACGCCTGTCACTTTCCAAAATTGAAGTCACGCTGCACAAGACTTTTTCTTACCCATAAGCCGTTGTCTCCTCTCCTCTGAAAAAGGAACCTCCGTAAAGTAACAGCCAAAAACCCTAGCAATCGCCTTCTCCTCTCCCTTGCTCGGTCCCTATCTCTTGATCTTTGCTCTCTTTCAGGCGCCTCATCATAATCGCTCGCCACTGCCTCGCCTCCGTTCCCCCCTTTGCCGTCGTAGCCTTGCGTCCAACCCTTCATCGCAGCATTGCGGTTCTCCATCTCGACGTTGCAGTCAACGATCACAGCCTTCTTGATCATCTTGGTCTTTGCTCTTCCTCTGCCCTCTCTCGCCGTCGCTCGTGGCGTCGCGTCAGCTCCCTCACCGTTGCCTCCACTCTCCATCACCTTCTTCCCTTCGCACCAGCAGACCCACCCACAAACCTCCAAACACGTTCAAAAAAGTTGACCACGTGTCGGAAACTCCAACACGTGTTGATCACGTGTCCGAGCGTGTTTGGCATGTTCGACACGTGTCGAGGTGTCCGACACTACACGAAGGCCCTCTAAACATGTTCGTGCTTCATAGTAGGCAAGTTATGACCGATCAAGGAGAATTACCTTGTAATTGAATAATCACTAAAGTAATGACATTGTCGAGACTAAAGTAATGACATTGTCGAGTTACAAAATATGAAGAAAAATTACTGTTAATGATAAAAGGTCACTCACCATATGAATGTTAAGTTATGACCTTTTGAGGGAAACTACGATATTATTGGATAATTATGGAGTGATAACATCTTTGAATTACGAAGTGTAAAGGAAAGTTACTATTTATGATGGTACGTTGTTATTGACTATAGGTGTAATCAAAGACGAGAAATTAAACAAATTTATGATAACTTACGGACAGTAACTGAACATAGATACTATAACTTATGACGGTTATTTATTTTTTATTAATACATTGAGTAAGTGTTCAATTTTAAATGTCTATTTTCCCATAACATCAATAAACTGAATACATACGTAATCATAAAGACATCCCATCCCTTGTTGTGTCATGACATTACTAACTTTGTAAATTGCATTTTGGGTCCGTACGATAATAAAAATTACTTTTCTTTACATAAATTCTCATAAATGGAAAAGCTATCCTAAACGTTATAAATTACCCTTTGGATTCGTAAACTATTTTATATTCTAAACAATGTAGATATTTGTGCAATATTTACGACAAGTCTTGACATGGTGCTACATATCGCAACACACCACAAAAACCACAACTTGCTGGCTCATCAAGTCGACAGATTTCATTTTATTTTATTAAAAGAATCAGAAACTGGCTCCGATATTTGACGTTCTTATCATTCGTACTATTATTGATTTCCAATGCGGTGTAACAATACATTCTTTATCATGACTTTAATGAGGTGGGTACATTGTCAAAATCATGTCAGCTAGTCTCAATAAAATACTCGATGATCAAATCATCTTCGAGTTTTAATCATGTGGCCAAACTTTATTTAATTTGGGTAACTATGGATGGTTTAAAGTACTCGTTCATACACATATTGCCTGATATATGGACTGTACATTGGTGTCATACTCAATGGATGCTTATATTAGGTTCTTTCAATTTTGTTTACATGAGAAAATACTGGACTTTATTTTAGAAATATGTTATTATTGCAACTGATATTTGTCAACCTACCACTAACCCCATGGCATTTATCTAATCAAAGGGAGGGGACCAATTAGCCCGAAGCAAGTCCATCTAATCAAAGCCTCTCTGTGGTCCCCTATCCATATCAATCGGATGAAGAAATCGAGGACAATTGCATTCGCTCGATTCAGCGACGTCTGTTATCAAAAACGAGAAATCCCACTTCCCACGACACTTCCTATCTTTCTTTATAGGAAAACCTAAGAGAGCTCACTTTCTTTGTATGTATCCTATCTTGGAACGTGGAATCAAACAACTAATAACTCACTTTGCCAGTTGCTCGGTGCTATATCCCCCTTCCCTTTTGAGTGCTCAGCTATGGATTTTAAAATTTAATATAAAAGTTCAAAAAAAAAAAAAAAAAAAGAGGCCACATTACCAAGTGATGTGTATCCACTCATCTAATAGAGATCAAATATGTGTCTCCATGACTTGCTCTAACAGGATCAATTACGCATCCTTAAATTATACCTCCCTCTTGGGTTATGATAGAATAAATAATTTTTTAAGCGAAGAAAAAATAATTAAAATTATCGCATATACTGCTGTTGATATAACGAGCCATATGAGATAAGGGCCATATTAATAGTAACATTGGATACTAGTTGATAGGGGTTTGGAGGAGAACTAGACCGGACCAGATGGAAAAAAGAAAAAAAAAAAAGCCGGTTCCAAGCTATTCTTATTTCAAATTCAATAATTGGTATGATTCATTATCTGGTCGATATAATTTTTTTCTTATTAATATCACAAAAATCTCAAATTAATATATTTATATAAATTTAACCATAAAATAAATTTTTACCACAAAAATCCTAAACTAATAAACATATGGCAAATTATACCAAATTAATTTTTTTACCACAAAAATCCCAAATCAATATTTTTGTAATAAATTTACCGTGCATTAGTTTCTATTAAATTGAATTAATGTAATAAAATCATAAAGTAAAATCTCAAACCGATACATTCATCAATTGTCACGCATCATCCAACTCTGTAATTTAATGGTATAATTTAACGAAAATTAACCGATGATAAATTTATCACACGCGTGTATCATTTGGAGTTTCGATGATTAAAAATTAGTTAAAATAAATTTATTACAAATATATTGATTTTGAATTTTTCATGACATTACACCTTTTTTTTTTCTCAAATTTGTCCTTTCTTTCTGAAGGGGTAAAAAAATAAAATCAAAATCTTAAACCGGATCGATCCAATTCAGAATATATCCGAACGTGGCATCCCCTTATATTTTGGTCTCAACTTGCCCTCCTAGAAACACCTTTCCTTGCTATCGTCTCAAGTCGAAACCAACTTCGCGACAAAAACACCTGGAGAAAAACAAGCAATAGAAAGCAAAACGGCGTCGTCCTCGAATGGGCCCCCTCTCTCTTTCGAGCAGAGCGAAAAAAATTAGGGCTTCTGGGGTTCTTCGCCGAGTCGGTGACCACCTCCAAGGTGCAAAATTTCGCTTCCGATTCGGCATTCTTCACCTCCGTACCGCATAAATTCCCAAATCCCCGAGCTGGGTGAGCGAAATTCATGTTCTGATTGCTTTCTCTGATCCGTTCGCCGCAGGGATTGATTCAGCGTAGCGGTGTTTTTGAGAGAGAGAGAGAGAGAGAGAGAGAGGACGGGAAGCTCAGGCGCAAGGCCGGCCTGTGGAGGAGGTAAGTTCGCGTTTCGGGCGCTCGGTTCTGATGCGACGGAACGAGCTTTCTGTTTTCTCTATCTGAATTTTTGCTCTTTCGGTGTCGGACGAGTGCTGTCTTGGGTGGGTCGGGGTGGAGATTGTTTGGGTTCCACGTTTTCGGATTCTGCGGGACGTGTAATGTATACTGCTCTTCTACTTCTTCTTCTGCGTTTTTCAGCTGGGATATCTAGATAAATCTCACGAGTTCTCGTTCCTTCTTGGAGAACAGTATGATATTCGAACGTCGTTGTGTAATTTGACTCATTTTCCAACCGATTAGGGCGGCTCGCCTCCTGGGTTGAGTTGGTTGTTCTTCAGTAGCATGATGAGCTTCAATTTGTGGCGAACTGGGTTCGGCTCGTCTCGGGTTGAATGTGTTTTTATGGTTCAATTTTGATGTTGGATTGGGGCTAAGTTGTCGGCATGACTTTGAGTTCTCTAGCTGGGCTGCTTCTGTTTCTTCGAAATCTATTTCTCTTTCTGGGTTTCTTTCTTTTAAAATTTCTTTAGCCAGTTTAGTTATTGTTTCGTACCCTGCTGCCCAAATTTATTCTACTTGTTTGCTGGAGACATGTTCTTTACCCGATTTTTAGTTCAGTTTAATATCGTGTGAAAAATATATGTTGTGTTTCGCATGGGACTTCTTTGTAAATGAACGAGGCCTCATAGATGGTATAGGCTCTGTTTATAGATAAAAGCTGAAGCATTAAATGGAGATAGATTTAGCTGTTCAGCAAGGTTTTACTTTGACATGTTCACTCTTGTGTACTTATCAGTTGATATTGGAAACAAAGATAGTCTTTGTGTGGTCTTCGAATCATTGGCAATTCTGGGTTTGCATCGATTACTTATGATAAAATTGCATGTGCAGTGTCTTTGCTTTCTGGAACACACGAGCGGCGAGCCTGTTTTTTAGTGGTAGGCTAGGCTTCATTATGGCGGACTCTGGTGAGGCTAAGCAGGCTGAACCAGGAAATTTGGAGGAGACAGGTGATAAGCAAACATCTGAACAGGGTAATTCCTGATGTACCATACAAACTCCTATCATTCCAGCAGCTTCTGAGTTTGCTTATAAGAATGTTAGTATACTGATTTAGTGTTTCTTTATTGTCAGTGTGTAGCTTTTTCAGGAAGCCATCAAGAAATAAGAATATCAGGAAGCGGATGGTTGAAGAAGACGATGATGAAGATTCCAAGACGGAGAGTTCAGTGTTACATAATCAGAAGAAACGTCAAAGGACAGGCAATAAGCTGTATTTTTCAACTGGATCCTCCAAGAGCTCTGTGTCTGCAGAATCAAAGGTTGATTCTGATAAGCCGATATTTCAATTTGAGTCTTCAAAAGAAATTCAAGTTGAACATGATAGCAGAGCAACAGCTACTCTGGAAACTGAGACTGAGTTCTCAAAAGATGCCCGAGCTATTCGAGAGAGAGTTCTTGAGCAAGCAACTAATGAGATAAGTGGGAAAAGTAAGGGCACTGGTGATGAGAAGCTGTATAAAGGGGTCCATGGTTACACTGATTACAAGGCGGGGTTTCGGAGGGAGCAGACAATATCCAGTGAGAAAGCTGGAGGGGCACATGGGCCCTTGCGAGCTTCAGCTCATATTAGAGTCTCAGCAAGGTTTGATTATCAGCCTGACATATGCAAGGATTACAAAGAAACTGGTTATTGTGGATATGGAGATGCATGTAAATTTATGCATGACCGAGGAGATTACAAATCTGGGTGGCAGTTGGAGAAGGAGTGGGACGAGGCAGAGAAGGCAAGGAAGAGAAATTTAGCCTTGGGAGGGAATGATGAAGATGAAGAGGATGTTGACCAAATAGAAGATGAAGAAGATGATGAATTGCCCTTTGCATGCTTCATTTGCAGAGAGCCATTTGTTGATCCGGTCGTCACCAAATGCAAGCACTACTTCTGTGAGCATTGTGCACTAAAGGTAACTACTGCGTCCAGTCTTTTTTTCAGTTATTTCCATTTTATCTGGAATATGCTGGCATTATGCTGTGTTACTAGGGATGGATAAGGTACACCTCATAGTCGTCTCCAATATGTGAAATGTATGCTCGGTTCCTTGATCTTCTTCTTTTCATTTCTTTCTTTCTTTTCGTCATCATTATTTGTTATTGTGCTGCCATTGTAGCATTTAGTTGGATCGGATCATGTGTTATATGTTCTGTAGGTGTGAAATCATTTACAGAAGCATTATATCCACAACTTCCCTGGGATAATATGATGAGCCTGTTTGGGCAGATCTGGACGGAATCAAAAGTACCATTCTTATTTAGGTGCCTCTAATTTAAGCTCTTAAATCACCTTTCAGACGGTCAAAACAATTAAGTTTGGATTAAGCTATCATTAGCCTTTTTTCATCGTGGGGGGTTGGTTTGTTAGTCATAGGATGATGTATTCATTGGTAATCAAACTGGCAATCTAGAACATTTCTAACATCAGGTCGTATCACTATGATTTTGTCCTTTTGCGAATGTGGTGACTTTTATTTTTGGGGTTTAAAGGGGGGCAGAGGGAGTCATGGTTGTTGTTCTCGGTGATGCCATTTTGGCAGTCTTTGGTCATTTCTGTTTTTACCTTTTATGGTTCTTATATATTTGTGCTCTGAAGTGGTACTTGAAATGATGCATACGTGGAGAGTAAATCCTTTGGTAGCTCAGATATGTGCCATCTGGATTTGGTTGCTTGCTAGTACAGTGAGTTTTGGTTGGCATGTGAGTAGCTGCTTTTGTTTTTTCTCATGTCTCCTGTAAGCGTCATGGATGAGTTCTAATTTGTAGTTCCCTTCAAAATGTCCTGGTCATGGTACCTGAATCTAGGGGTGCCTGTGGTTGCTGCATGAGTGTAATCCTGAGTTGGATTGTCCACACATTGGTCCCACTCTTAATGATTCAACTTTTATATTTCTATTTTCAGCATCATGCGAGGAACAAGAAGTGCTTTGTCTGCAACAAACCCACCATGGGTACATTTAATGTTGCTCAGGAGATAAAGAAGAAAATGGCTGCAGAAGGTAAATAATGCTTCATTGCTTGCTCAATTCGGTCCATCTACCTGAACCTTCAGACATTTTTTCTGAGTACATGTAGAAGTAGCTTACCAGAAATTCTAGAGGTCATATTGTGGTTGGAGAGGGTAAGTTCATTGCTTATTTAGTAGTCATGACCTATCTCGCTCTGTATCAGCTTGCTGACTATTTTCTTTGTAAATTTTCATCTTTCATAGGTAACCTATTCTGTATTGTTTAATTCTATCCCTTTCTGAAGAAGTATTAACTGTATCATAATAATCCGCGTGTGCAAAATGATGGCACTATGAGACCAATAATATCGGAATCCTATTCAATTTCCTATTATCTTAGTGGCGATTCATCCTACAGGTCACTGAAATTTTTTCATGCTGGAAGTATTTTTGGTCATACTCTATTAGTTTCAGTCATGTATGATCCACTCACTTAGTTAACCTGTGCACCATACGGTGCTACTAACTAGTTTAGGGAAATTATAGTCAAAATCTATTACAACTCATCTGATGGTCAGGTTTGCAACGAGTCTTTGAGGACAATATTTTTCTTTATTTGCCATTGTGGAGTTCGGACATTGATGTCCAGCTCTCAGTGGATCACCTTTCACATGTTAGGTCTACCTATCTGCTTGTTCAGTTCTATCAAGCGATGGTGATAGCAGCGTTACATCTGAAACAAGGATCTGTTAATTTATCAATGCTCTTTTCTCTGTCTAGAACTGATGCTCTTTCATTATTATTTTTGGGCCAACTACTCTTTCAATTGTTTATTACAGTGTTAAAGAGGGAGTTTTTGTCATGTTCCTGCAGTAAAGATACTGTATAATTACTCTTATCGATGCTGAAAATTAGGCGCCTTACAATGCAGGTGGAAAATGATGGACATTGTCAATAAAAGTGGCAAATTTAGTGAAAAGGGCCGGGGTTGCACTGGTAATTTCCCTTATCACTAATATAGATTGTGCAATATTGTCGCTAGGACAACATCTGAACTTTGCTATTGCCTCTTTCCTTTCAGTAAGTATTTCTTCACTAGAGAAGAAACTTGAACGACTCATAAGAAAAAGGAACTAGGAGGGGACCCGAGACAACCTAGCTTCTCTGTCTCAGTTCCTTGGAGTAGTTGACTGACTAATGCCCCTGCTAAAAATGTCGTCAACATGGACGGTGTGGCAGAAAATGCGAGTTTTTGGACGAAATGGCCTTGATCCCATTGTTCAAAGTCCATAGCCCGGCAATAGAGTGGTTTTCATCCTTGCTTCTAACATGTTAATGGTTAATAATAGCTCACTCCCTAAGGGTTAGGCTGCCCCCTTTTTTTCAGTTAAGTTCGGCTCGGTCAGAATTATACAGATGTACAATCAGTTGCAGGGCATGTATTATTTTTATCTTCGCTGTCTCGGATGATGTTGCCTTTATATTACTCTTCAAATCATGCCATTCCGATCAGAATGAGCACCTTCAATGTTGTTACTCTTTCAAATTTTACCCACTTGAAAGACATACACAGAAAACCTGTGAGTTTGATATTGTGAAAATAAGGAGTGTATTGAAAGTTATCATGTTTAGGTTGATGCTTCACTTTTCCACATGCAAATTTATAGGCTCAGCCGACCCTCTTCGGAGTCTTTACATGCATAAAGACATAACGGTCGCTTCAACTTGTATATGGTTTATGCAGACCACGGTATGAAACCAACACTGGTCAGTTTAAATTGAGCTAGAGCAGGATTTTGTTATTCCTTCCTGTACCTCTTCTTCATTGTTTCTGGAAATCATCTTCCCCAGAGGCATCCATGCTTTGATTGATCTTGCCACGGGCGAAGCTCATCAGACCTCGACATTAATCTTGTACCAACATAGCAGGCTGTCCATGAAATGCATTCCGTGACCAAATGATCTCACTGCTAAACTAAATTCATCGACCGGGCGACGCATCCCTTCCTCTTCTACTGATCCCTCAAGCAAGTAGAATCCTAGCGAACGAAGCGACTTGATCATCGTCCTCGCATCAATTCTACAAATGTTGATTTTCTCGTGTAGCAAGTACTCTGAAGTTTTCGTTGATACACCATGAGTGGTCCTCACCTTCATGCGAAAAGTATCGCCAGACGGAGCTTGTTTTAACTTGAAAGAGTAATGTCGCAACCCTCCCAAGACAAACCTTGACAGGGTTTAGCAGATTGCTAGTTGGGCGCTGATCGCCATTTGTGGCATGGGTCCATTGAAGCCACAACGAGTACAGTCTGGTCCCTCATTTATCATCAATCCATTGAGATTATAGTCGCCTCTAACTTATTCTAGCTCAGTTAGGAGCCAATTAAGGAGGGAAAAGCTTTCTACAAGATTTCGAGTTCCCTCATATATCATCAATCCATGGAGATTATAGTCGTCCCTAACTTATTCTAGCTCAGTTAGGAGCCAAGTAAGGAGGGGAAAGCTTTCTACAATATTTCGTGTTCGGGACTTGGTTACGCTACTTTTACCTAAAGTGTAATAGCGTCAATTTCTCTGTTTTAGTAAAATGTTGCCTCAGGCAATCTCTTCAATTTTTATTCCTAAACACGGATATCTCGAACAGTAGAGTGAACAACAATCCTTAATAAAATAATTAAAAATAAAGAATATGAAAAAAGAAAACAAATGAAGCCGTATCGAGCAAAATTAGTACAATACCTTGTTATGACGCCCTACGTAGGACTTTGTAAGCTATGCATAAAAAGTAAATGTGTAATGTCAAAAATAAAATATTACTTACAACTTCCTTAACAAACTATAAATGATAATGAATTAAATCTAGTAAAAACAAATTAGACTAAGCCTATCATGAAATACTACGAAAGCTTGAATGCATAACGGAATAGAATTTTTATAAATTTCGGTTGTCCCACAAACAATAGTAGTACGTGTGCTTTCCGATCGAGGGCTGTAGCTTTCCTTGATAAAAATGAAAAGAGGAGTTGAATATTGAGAGATTATTGACAATGGGTTTGTTTCACTAGAAACTCTGAAAAATATTTTCAAGAATTTATGGTATTTGATAATAAGTGGAATCCACCAGAGGCAGCTTATATCGTTAAAAATGATATGTGATAGTGGCAAACTTGATGACATTTTCTTTATTAATTCTGTAATCCACCACAAAAAAAAAAAATGTATTATTACAAAGAAATTAGAAGAAAAACTATCAAATCATATGTAATATATTATAAACGATCTTATTTTTCGGGAGCGAGCAATTATGAAAGAATATTCACGAAATGGTAGAAATATTTTTAAAAAAAAAACGATGACAATAATCGGAAAAACAAAGGAAATTGATGAGAAATAGGAAATTAGGTATAAAGGGACATATTCTTCCATTTTGGACGTGAAGCAAGAAATCAAGGAAAATGACTTTTCCTCTCTGACCCGAAAAATCCCTTTTCATCAATCGAGTGATACCCGTCATCCAAACACGACAAAATCCAAAAGCAATTCTTTTGAAACTGATTTTGTCGTACAAACCGACCTGTTAGAAAAATGATTCTAGACGTGAGCTGACAGTGTGTGCAGAGTACAAGCTTGGCTTGGCTCGGTTGCGCTCACAAGCAACCTCCATTGCGAGTAAGATTCGCATCGATCGATGGCAAAACCAACGAATTATGCACATTTTCCCATCTCATGAAGTCCAACGTGGTGATAAGTTTATGAGGTTTACCTAAGTATGTTTGATCAGAGAGGTTTAAAAATCTCGACCATAAGTAAACAAACTCCCTCGTAAAGACAGCCATCGTGTCGTAAATGTGTATTAACTCTAATACCTCAGCGAATCCATGGTTTCCAAGACCGAGTTCAATGCCTCCACATACCTAGAGTGAGATCAAAACACACGATTCGAAAAATTATCTTCGCCTCCTGGGCGAGAATACATATTACAGATAGCTAGAAGGGCGAGAATTGTGAGAACTTAGAACCAATAAACTGTAAGAAATCAAATGATGACAGATCCATGGAATGTAATGCTGTTGGCGCAAGAAACATTGAGAAAGCTCAATGGCAACAGATCCTAAAAAGACTTTGGTATTCCACCATGTAAAATTCCAGCCCTCGCCATCGAATACGATGTAAGCTCCGCCCACTCAATAAATAGCAACCCTAACAAAGACAAGCCAGTGATTTTTCCAAATATCAACTGAAAATTCAGTGTCAAGGAAAGGCCCGTCACTTTATCCGCTCCGCAATGCCTTTGCGAAAATTCTGGCTGGTTGCATCAAAATCCCATGCAGAAAGTTCGCAATCTATCTATACTGGGTGACGCCTCCTGCATATTGCCAGGTGCATTAACCAAAAAGTAGTAATCTAAAATCAACAAAACATCAAACTGCCATCCTATTGCAACTGTTCTGAATATGGGTGCAATAGGCTACAGAGGTCAGCTCAAAAAATTGATTAAAACCGGTTTCACAACTGACTTTTGCAATTTATATGCCAATTGCATTCAACATATGGATATAACATTCAAACTGAATGCATCATGAACTAGTGCATGGAATTAATTCCAAATTGTGAACATGGAGTAATAGTCAAGAAGAAGAAAAGCAAAGTTTTTAACTCCCACCACCGCCAATTGATCATTTTAAATTCCCATTAGTAAAGATTACATAACGAATTTTTACCAAAAAAAAGATTACATAACGAAAAAAGTAAGATTTCAATGATCCCTTGTGACAGATAACGTCAAAAGATCTCAATTGTAACATGCATAAGATCGAGTAACATACCAAGGAAAGCATTTCAACAAAACTGTAGGGATGGTCGGCTACGAATAAAACTAGAAATGCTAATAGTCACCCATACAATGTGTCATTTCCCATGTCACATTTCACAACTAAATAAGAAACTCGACATGTAGTTACCTCTTGGGTCGGCCTCCTCTATCTTCTTCATAATCCATCACTCCGCCAGGTTCAGAGTAGATCTCCTCATGCCCTCGGAAGTCAATGTCAGCCTGCTTACAGGGTGTAACTTCTGCCAGAACGTAAGTAAGCCACATCGACCAATATATCCCAGAACTTGAGCAAGGACTGATGCATCCAATAAGTGTACACACCGATATACATACAAATGTGTGTGCATGTGCATGTATTCGCCTACTCAAGTAAAATGGCAATTTCAATAGCATTCGTCTCCTTAAGCAGTGCAAGTTCTTCAGCCAGACATAAAAGATATAAAAGCTTGATTGTGTTAATGATGCTTGCAACTGCAACTTATACCACATTTTTCTATTCTTTGTTCAGAATTGGTGGAATAAGATAACCTGTGCTAGGGAAAACTATTTAATATGTACTCATAATCATAGCTTGTAGCTTTATGTGATTATTAAATTACCTAAAAACTTGAAGGAAACAAATTTACAATATTAAGGTACAACCAATACTTACAAGAGAGGGAGAGATTAATTCAGTGCAAAAACTATGGGAAGAAAATAGACATCAATCGAAATGATAAGGATGGGTTTTACTGACCTTGATGGAAAGAGACTTCTTCACATCTTCCACTCTCTCTTCTACATCCTTTCGGTGTTTCTTGTCTATTTCACTCATAGTATCAGCCCATTTTATCTTTTCTTGAATAGTGTGAAGAAGATTGTCTGATGTAGTCAACCTAGGAATTCATTTTAGTACATCAGATCAACATATGCGATCACCACATTCAGGTCAACCCCTCAAATAAGTTTTCAAACTGTAAATGTGCTAAATGCAGCTTTTACAATATCAAAAGTACATGGGCTAAGCAATGGATGGCTTTGCCCTCCTACAGACCCTAAAATTTCCCTGAGAAGTCATTCAAAGGGACTTTATAACTCGAAAGATCCTTTTTCTGCCAAAATGCTTGACTGCATCTCTATATACAGTGCAGTCAAAAATGGAAAAGTCACCAAAGAAGAGTGCCAATTACTACAATAACAGAAATGTTCTTCCACCAAATTGAAATTGTTTCCTTTTGTTAGAACTAACAAGGACAAGCTTTCATCTACCAATCAAGTAATTGGCAATACTTCCCATCCACTTCATTATCACCACCATCATTGCCAAAAAACCATCTCTATCACAGCCGCCTTCACCATAGTTCCTACCTAAGCCACTGCCACCATCACATATTGCTTATCATCACTGCCATCATCCACCTTCCCATCACCACCAAATTCAATGGACCACTAATGATCCAACTTCAATCTCCTCCCGCTTAATTTAGCAATTAAAATGACTCTCAACTAAATATGTTAGTGAAACTACCAGGATGTTATCAAATGAATAAAATTACGTTAAGAAATGCGGAGCTTGATAAGGTTACGAAGTAACACGTTATCATAGAGCACAGATTTTCCACTTGTCTACACTTAAGGCAAAGTTCCACACAAGAAACGAGATAACTTACCAGTCTGATAGTGTTTTTATCATATTGCCAAGTTGTCCAGGTCTCAAATCCCTCCCTGCAGCAAATTGCACCTGCAATGCACCCAACACAAAATTTAAATTACAGAATATACAACCAAAGACAAACAGTGTCAATCAAGGAGAAAAACAAATTCCACCATTGTAATAATTTCATACCTCAAAGCATCTTCTCAACTGATCAAGCTTTCCTCTAACTATACCCTGAAAAGACAGATAACAAATATCAGCACATTCATCATGCCTCAATAGTTCATTATGCAACTATAAGCTCGCAACTTCTGTAAAATTTTCACTCCTCATCTACCCAAAGAAAACACAGCTGCCAGAAACAAACTTGATGCTGAGGACTTGCAGTGTTGTATTATTTGAACTATTTTAGCACGCGCAATATCTCCACAACAACGAAAAACCATAGCTCAGACCACAAGATCAAAATCATGGTGGTGAAAGGATATACTTGATAAAGCTAAGGAGAACCTACCGCATACATACACTCGTTAATAAGAAAATCTTCAAGCTCTCGTACATTTACAACATCTAATTCCAGCATTAGTTGATCGTATGGTAGCACCTGAGAAATGACCGAAGAAATCAGAGCAAAGAAGTTTACAAGTTTGTCAGAGAAAATTAATCAACTAAGAAATCGGGCCAATGGTAATGAGTTAAAATAATCAGATTTTGACAAATAAATTAACATAAGTCCAACAGGGAACATTATGTGTGGAAATTCTTAAAACTTGTTACCACATTGAAATAGTTCCTGGAAAAGACAAGATAATCCATTGTTTCTTCGTGAGCAAACTTTCAGTTCATAGCCAGTCTTTCTTTTCTTTTTATTTGGGGGTCAGAAGCTTGCTAGAGACAGTAACTGATGAGAGTCACGTGACACAGTTCAGAAGCAAATATTTGACAATTTCAATAAACTTCATTACCAAATGAATGTAAGCTAGATGATCAGGACTGAGTAGAACTTTACACTCCTGTTCCATCTAGAGAATGAGATCCTAGAAAAAATTACTACATGTTGAAAGAAAAAACCTAAAACCCTTTCCAAGAACAAAAGGAGAACTAAATACATTCTGAGTAAACCTTTTATAATTCTGCTTGAGGTGAGAAACTAAACTTCCGCAACAGTCCAACCCCTGCATAAACTAGATTTAAGTAGAACAGGCATACTCATCCCAGGGAGATTGTGACCAGACTCTGAGTACATTTTCATCATGCCAATGATAACATTTCAATGGTCAGGTCATCCTTGACATGCCGCATAATGTGAACTTTATAGCTAACAACATTAATACTTCTGAATCATTGGCTGTGAGTTTTCTTCAGTTACTTTGTCAACTTTTTTTTTTTTTGGTAGAAATTACTTTGTCAACTTTCGTAATTAATCCAACCCAAAAAATGCCTCCACGGGTGATATATCCCACTATGCATAATAATGCGCGGACACATAGACATTGCACAAAAAGCCATCAATTCACGATGTAGCACCTTGTTTGTCTCAGCCAGAGTAAGCACAGTAAGTTGCTTTAATTTGAGGACTTGATCAGGCACCAAGTGTGGTAGCTGGCCAGTATTACCTACAACTCACAATGTTTCAGGGCATTCAGTTCAAGCCATCATGCCTCTTCCAAGAATAAACCAACCATTCGGCGGTCCTTGCCAATCTTATATAAACAACTTTCTTCTTCATACACGTAAAAGATATGTAAGCTGTCTAGTCATGTCCAAGCCACAAACCAGAGAAGGCAATAATGTAAGACCAGAAATGAGTAACATAAGTAACACAAAAAGAATGCTGAAGCGGTTGGTATGATCATAAGTTTTTGGCATGCAACCAATATTCAAGAGCAATCTAGATCATCAACAAAAGCTAAAAGAATGACATATGCTTCAATAATTCTGACCAATCAAAGGAAAACAGCATGGCAGGATCTAACCTTGGACTCGGGTCATTGAGTTTGAAATACTATTGACAATCTAAAATCTAAGAATCTGCAAGTTATCCTATTATGCTTTACCCACAGACAAGAAGAAGATCTACGATGAGAGCAGAAAAGAGTCCATAGAAAATAGCAAACAGATGGCTTACCTTTGTAATCACTCCACGTGCCATGAGCAAACAAGCGTAGAACATCAAGGTATACGGAATATTCGGTCCCTTCAAGCTGCAGGGAGTTTAAAAAGGAATAAGCAGGAATTTTTGCATATCAGGATACTCAGACAATCTAAAAAGCAAAATGACCAGACAGATGATAGATACGTGCACACTGGAAAAAGTTGCAGAAAATGAAAATGTAGACTATTTCAGATGAACCCAGCAAGAAAGATATGGATAAGATAAAGAGGTGGGGAATAAAACTCTACATGAATAGGCTCCCATACATTCAATTATATTAGTAAACTAAGCAACTGGAGAGAGCCAGATAAACAAAGGCGCAGACAAAATTAAGAGATTCGCCAGTATGCCATGGGAGCCTTTCAGAAAGGCTTAGAGTGCTACTTCAATATGCCTCAGTAATGCATTTGGAAGAAACAAAAGAAGGGACAGCTTGAAGGATCCATATTCATCTTATTCTGCTTTTGCTGATTTTAATTAATAATAACTTGTGCTCCAACACAACGACAAATGAGTTTTTTTTTTTGCTAATGTACTTGAAAAGTTCCTCTATCAATAAAAGTTCACTTTACCTTTCAAAAAGAATTGCCTAAGGTCATCTATACGCTATAATGATATCACTTGAGTCAGCTGCAATACCAAAACTGAGCAAACAGAAAAGTAGAAGAATTGCATGTCCCCATAAATAGAATGAGAAAGAAAGCTGCAGAAAACTCTCCCAGCGATCCTAACAAACGCTTTCTCCAACTCATACTTATCCCTGAAATCACCTAACAAGAGGGTGAACTAGAGATAACTTTAAGGCAAGCAAGGCTATAAGTTTCTTCACGATCTCGTCATCAATGCTAAAATTTTATATTCTGAACCTACTCAATACAAATTATTTAATCAATTTAAGAATAAGACTATCTAATGTATTCATTGGCTAAAAAGAAATAATATCAGTAGGAACAAGCACATGCATAAGAGGCCGCAACCAAACGTCTCAGTCACAAAAGAAGTGTCCTCCCGAGTACGGTTCATCTCACGTCAAA
Source organism: Eucalyptus grandis (assembly GCF_016545825.1). Classification (NCBI taxonomy): domain Eukaryota; kingdom Viridiplantae; phylum Streptophyta; class Magnoliopsida; order Myrtales; family Myrtaceae; genus Eucalyptus; species Eucalyptus grandis. The sequence continues at coordinate 24,998,270 of NC_052615.1, read as the reverse complement.
CTTCATAAAAGAAATAATCAATAATAAATTCCTTGGGCACGAAGAACATCCACAATCCCAAACCGAAACACATTCCTCTAATTCTACTAAATCCACTGCTATTACTTCTATATCAAACAATTAATCTGCTCATACAGATAAAGAGAAGATCCAGCAAAAGGAACCCTCCATGCTGAACCTACCAACACATGAAAACACGAAGAAAATGATCCTGTCGCGGTCAATCAAGAATCAACACCGACATGAACTCCAGGAGATGCAATTTTCAGGAATGCCCAACTCCACAAATCCATCATTAGCCCCGAAAAACAGAAAATCCGAACTACCCAAATCCATCAATCCACGATCAGGCAACTGCCCACATCGTCCCAACCGATCCTGCCACCACACTTCCCAGGCACGCACCAAATTCCCCACCGTCGAAAAGCAAATTGCCAAAACAGAGCAAGAAAACAAGAAAGAATCCGCAGAAAAACCGAGGAACACGGGAACAGATTCAAAAGGAGAAAGGACACAAAAAAAAAAAACAAGAAGAGGGAAAAGGAAAGACAGGGGCACCTCGAGGACGTTGGGGACGGAGAGAATCTCGGAGAAGGCGAAGAGGTTAGGGTTGGAGGTGGCCTCGGCGATGAGAGGGGAGAGGGCGGGGCCGTTGAGGGCGGAGGCCTGCTTCACGAAGTGGTCGATGAGCTCCACCTGCTTCTGTTCTATGTCCATCCCTCCTCCTCCTCCAACTCCTCCTCCTCTGCTGTACACACCCACCAAGAAAAACCAAATAGAGAAAAAAACCCAAGAAGAAAGAAGGAAGAAGAAGAAGAAGGAGGCGACCCTAATCCCGCGAATTCCTCTGTTGGGTACGCGAAGAAGACGAGGGAATAGGGTTTCTTGAGAGAGAAAGAGAGCAGCAAAGGATCGAGCTTCGATGGTGTCCGAAGCGGAGGATTTGAGAGCAATCGACCGAGAAAGGAGAGAGAGAGAGAGAGAGAGGAAATTGAAAATAGGGTTTTCTTTTCTTTTTCTTTTTTTCTTTCTTCTTCTTCTTTTCTTTTTTATTTCTCGTTTGTAGGCGAGCGTTTCGTCTGGTGGACACCTCAACACTATAAGCCCCTTTCCCCAAGTCCCGACTGCCGTATCACCATTTTACGGCGCTTAATTTAGTGTCATATCAGCCTAATGCGTGACTACAGTAGCCAAAATCGAAGTCCAACGTGGTGTCTGCCTTTATCTAGGTGTGTCCATGGTTAGGGCGAGCGATTTTCAACCTAGAATTGAAAATCATTTATTGAGGACCAATTTCGAAAAATTGAAACCGGAATCCACCCGTCGATTGCATGAATTCACCCAAAATCGAACCGCAGGTCGATCCAGGTTCGGGTGAATCCATGAAATCGGTCTTACAATAATAATAATATCACTTTCTTGAAAACTCCGATTTTGATAGTAAACAATTTTGGTTTTCAACCACAATTACTGGTTCTTCGCCGCCTGACCTATTCTTCTTTTCTTCACGTGCTTGCTTTTCGCCCACCAATTGCTTAACATTTTGTCAATGTGCACTTTGGACTTTTTAGATTCAGTGCCTCTCCATTTGGTGCCCTTTGGACTTTTTACTCACTTTCATTAATTTTTTTAATTATTTGATTTAGGTTTGTTAATTTGTAATTTCATTTTTAATATTAAAAATTAATATATTATTTTAATATAATCGGTTCGGTCCGAATGGGTGGATGGATGAATCCGCCCATGGAACAAACCGAGAACCGACCGGTTCCCTCAAGAACCACCAGTTGGGGGCAGTCCTGGTCCGGTTTCGGGCAATTTAGGTGGTCTCGATTATTTTGCATACCCCTATCTTCATCGCCGTAAAACCCTTTAATTCCCTATCTATCTTTGTCTTTCCAACGAAGAGAAAATATAAGAATGGCATTGCGGGATCTCCCATCCTAGGGAAAATCTCCCATCTATTTCTTTCCCTTAAGCTTTTTAAAGACCTGCTTAAATCTTAGGATAGCATAATTTTAACGGAAAAGATTTATCCCGACGACATATCTCCGATGATAGATAATAACTTTCCATTATTGTCTTTTTTTTCCAAAGAGAAAAAAGTTCGAAGTGGAGTGAAAAATCGTGGCTCCTGAACAATAAGTTCTTTCGATTTCTTTATCGGCACGAGTCGAGAGAGATGGCCACCGTTCTCGATCGTGATGATTGGAAGCTCCTCCTCCGTTCCTCCGACTTCACTCAAAAGTTTAATCCCGATGCGGTGCAATCCATGCTTTGCATACGCGTCCTCCAAACCTCCTCAACTTCTTCCATTGATCTAAATCCTTCTTTGGGTGAGCCCTAAAACTAGCACTCCTTCTCGATTCACTTCAATTCCGTGCTTTTTATTTCGCTTGTTATGTCGTTGACTGAATGATCGATACTAGTGTCACGGACCTAAAGAGCGAGTCGCCGCGCGATCACGATCCCAATCGATCGGCCCGTGACACTAGCATGTCGGTGTCCTAAGATTCGCACAATAGCAATGACATCCACCTTCATCTCGGGGAAGAGCCCAACATCGTCAAGACAATCGTGAGCCGCTTCTCTTGTTCTCACTCTCCATTGCAATTTCGAAAGCAACTTTTCACAAACGTGCAAATTTTTCGTTTGCAGATAAAAATGGGGAGTGTAGGGTTTACGATTGAAACCTAATTTGTCCCCAATTTGTCAATTAGGAGTATGAAATGACGCGGTTCTATACGCCTTTCACGACATTATTTCCCTGGAAAATCATGACGGGCGTTTTTATATTAAATTAATGACATATCAGATTTTCTGATAAGGAAAATCGTCACTGTCACTTAAATTAATGTTTTTAAAACCGTAAAACATTTAATTAATCGACTGAAAAATTATGATATTAAAGCAAGTACTCCACAAACAATCATGATTCTATCAATGTCCTTTTCCCATTTTTTTTGCCCTCCTCTCTCTCTTTAAATAATTGCAAATATGGTTGGGTGACTTGGCATATTTCCCCTTATGATCTATTGCCTTTCTCTAACCTTCCCAATGGTTGGTTTGTACAAGAAGAGGCACATGGAGACATTTCTCTCTCAATTAAACATGACATATTTCGAACAAAAAAAAAAATATGACATTATTCATTCACAAAATTTGTGTATTTCGATAAAGCAAAGTCATATAAGACTTCTAGCCAAAGAAAGAATTACATAGCTACAATTTTTGGAGACTATATTCCTCATACAATATAGTTTTATCCGCACTAACTAGCTTCTATGATGCGAATTATAGAAGGTGCTCCATGGGTTGTTAAATAACCGCGCCTAGAATGTTCTAGGGTTGCCTCCTTAAATTTTCAGATATGATCATTTTTCAAATTACTTTGTCATGCTTTCAATTCTATAAGATCTCGACCAAAACAAAAAAATTTATAAGAAAATTATCACTATACAATTATTTAAATTATAATTGGGAATGGGCATAAACCCATTATCAGTAAGCGGAAGCTATCGGGCATGTTGAGAAACTTACAAATTGAATTAGAGTTGGCATTTAATATAAAAAAACTTTTGCCACTCAGTTAGGATTATAATTAACTTTCAGTACATACTATTCCATTGACCATTAATACTATTTCCTTACTGGAGAAGCCGCAAAGGAAAATATAAAGTAAACGGAAATCGACCAATTGTATATTCTATTCAAATTATTATTGCATAGCTTATGGACCACAGTCATTAGTCTGCAATTGGAACGGTCCTAGAGCATCCTAAATAAAATATTGCAACAAGTCAATGTCCTTGAGATATAAAAATTAATGTAACGCGAGGAAGCTATGGAACTAATAATTTTTTTCATGCATCATGATTCATCATACACTAACCATGAACACACGCTTAGCGTAGAGATAGATTTATGTGTATTTTAACCATTTTAACTTGTATAGATATATATTATGCAAATACATTTAAGAAGATAGATTAATTTTATGAAAAAATCTAAATTTATACATCTATGATGAATTTACCTCAAACTAATTTTTTTCATCACTAATATCACTAAATAATCAGGCCTCATTCTCTCCCTCCCTTGGAGCACTTTGATTCTTCTTCTTCCTCTTCATCGAGCACTCTCCTTCATCACCGTAGTCGTCTTCGTGATTAGATATCGGAACTTGTTCAAGCACACTTTTATATGGTATTCTTCTCACCTTAATAATCTCATTAACAGGTTGATGACCTCAGATTTTTTTTTTAATGGATTGATCCTAAGTCTTTCATCGCATGAGAATGGAGAATTTTGTTGATTGGTGAATGAGAAAGGGATCTTGGATAAGAGAACTGAGATGTTGGAAAGTCAATTGAAGGCTTGTGAGGAAAAAATCCAAACATTTATTGCCTTAGTTTTGCAGCAATGTTGATGGGGGGATGCTGTTGGAATTGTCCTCGTATTTAGGATCATTGAGAGCAGTGTTGTGCAAGCAACGTTGATTTCGGGAAAGGGGTTGTAGATCTTGTAGTAGCAAATTAAGGATGTTGCAAAAGCAATGAATTTTTGTGTAAATCTCGTTATTAGTTTTGGATCAATAGGAGGCTTTTGGGTAAATTTCATCTTGAATGTATTAGATTCTCGTGTCAACCTTATCAAAGAAAGAGGAAACAAAATAGAGAGCAAAAGAGATTGCCCTTGCTTGAGAAAACTAATTGCGGGACCATCATCATAATTGAAGAAAGAACGAAGGAATCGTTCATGTTGTGCCAATCAAAGGGAATGGCTAAGGTGATCCATGATAAAGCATAAAAAGCTTTACAAGGAAAGCAACATGATCTGTACCACAGCCATCCATAAATGCATCGATACACACCAAACTTGAGCAAGTTCCACAAGACAAAATTTACACCAAATGATCTAGCCTAAGGACCTTAAACAAAGGCCGTGGTTATCCCCCTGCACATAAATAAAATGGAAGGGTTAGCTGGGTGGAATTTGTAACCGAATTTGGAAACACTCCCCGGCCTGATCCTAACTCTGCTGCACTAGCTTCTCTAACAAGTTCTACAAGACAAAATTTACACCAGATATTCAATCAGCCAACAAGCCAAAAAAAAGCACAATCCACACTAGACAACAGAGGTCCAGCATCATGTTCCTTTATCACAACCGTCCAAAAAAAAGAATAATATGTTCCAAACTTGAACCAGCATTACAAAACAAATTCTACACCAGATATCCAACTCTCACTATACATTCATTGCCTTGATTCACTTTGAGATATTTTTAGTTTGAGGGAGTCCTACCTCAACAAATTTCTTTTAGTATGTTACTACCAAGCATCTAAAATTGAGGAAAAAAAACATAATGTTATTATGCTAATCATAGTGGATTAAAAAATCATTAAGAAAATAAAATATTCGCCTTCAAATACAAGTTTCTAGTGGCTTCAAATGCATAAAATCCATGCCCTTATAGAACCTATATGAAGATATAGTCTGTTGACATTGTACTTTGGCAATACCTGGAACCATATAAATTGTACTGTGGACTACCTTCCTCCTCTTTAGATTTGACAATATTTGATTGTGCTCTTATAAATCCAACCATGGTACTTTCACTTTGTTTGGTTGGCTGCTTTGGATGCTTCCTTGGCCTACATTAATTGTCCCTTATAAAAGGCAAACACAAACACATATGCTTTGATTGAGTGCAAGATAAAATCGAGCTAAAAAAGATCTTTGCATACGTTTTGAATTAGGATTCATAGCATAATTTTGGAAATTTTATTTTCGTTTCTTTTGTCTCCAAAAATATAACTAGCACAATGATAAATTGGAGTGGGTCCACTTCTTTTCACAATGAAGGATCAAACTGATAAAAAAAAAAAAAAAATCTCTGAGGGATTCCAAAATAAAAAGCCCAAAGTGCAGGGGCCACGCTGCAATTTTCCCTTTTGCAAATCACCCCCTCATAAAACTTTTTCCCGCCATTCTCCGTGGCCGGAGAACTGTACAAGAGACGCCCTTTCTTGCTGTCGCCTCGCCGTTTCGACCATTTTCCCTCAATCATTCGCTGCAATCCTCGTCCAATCACCTCTGTCCCTTCAACCCAGAAGAGGATACCCACTACCGCGCTCTTATTCACCGCGAACGGTTTCATGGGACTTCCGACATTGTCGTCCGGACGATGCGAGGCTTGCTTTAGCTGATCGTCTAGTGTCTTCTGTCTCCTCCGCTACAAATTCTTTCCTGTAAGTAAAAGGTGTTCTTTGATCCGTTTCTAAGCAGTTTTCTTGAGAGGGATTTGGTCGAGGCCAGTCGATTTCTACTTTAGGCTTTTGCACGGAACGTGTTTGTAGAAATGGGTCACTCAGATTGTTTCTTCAAAGCTTCCTTTGGGAAGTGGGGCTTTCGGTTTCGTGCGTGGAAGTTCAGGGTTCTCCACTTCATCGAATTTTAAGGCCCCCACCTTATTGTATGCTATTTTTATTGAAGGTGCTGGTCTAGCATGCAGAGTTTATAATTGCATTGTATGGACAAGTGTTTCAACGGGGATATTTTGGCAAGGTATAGGGAATTGATGACCAAGGCCCTATGAAAAATATCAACTTTTGGTATTCCTCTCTGTTTTAGGAAACGAGTAGACTCGGAACATATATGTTAATATTCGTCCTTATGCCTCATATTGTATTCTTCTGTAGCTGTGTTTCTGAAAAAATGGTTCGTTAAATTTCAGGTAGTATCTGTTGTCTGTCCCTTTAGCAAAAATGGGCGAAGATGAGGTGCTGTCGGTTACTCGTAGAACAACCAGGTCATCTTCTGCTACAGCAATTTCAACCAAGAATGATGTTGAAAGGACAAAATCAACCCACATATGCTCTCCTTCACTCAATGATCTTTTGTATGGAGGAGAACCCATTGATTTGGATGTCCTGTTGTCTAACTTTCCGGGTAGACATCCTCAAATACGTGAGCTTTTGCAGATTTTGGGTCCTTCGAATACTCCCATGCTTCCGATCTTTGTTTATGGTGGTCCTTCAACCGGAAAAACCAGCATAATCCTGCAGTTATTTAGATATCTGAATCGACCCTTTGTCTATTCAAGCTGCCGCACATGTTACAGTCCTAGAATACTGTTCGAATCTGTTCTAAATCAGCTGTCACATCATCAAAAGAATGCAACAAATGGATATTCAAGTGTAAAGCGATGCGAAAAGCCATCTGATTTTGTGAATTTTCTTCGTGAGGCCTTGGTTAGTATGGTGAACCGCCTTAAGGAGAATGTGGGAAAATCAAAGTCTAGCAAGAAGCGAGAGCGATCCATTGATGGACACATGGTCTACTTAATATTTGACAAACTAGAGCTTGTTAGGGATTGGGATAAAAGTTCTAGCATATTGCCACTCTTATTCAATCTTGATAGCATCCTGAACATTCCTGAGGTTGGGTTAATCTTTATCAGCAGTACTCCTCCTGATACATTCTACTCCAGTATGGGTTACATAGAGCCTGTTCCTATTTATTTTCCTAACTATAGCGAAGATGATCTTCGCCAAATTCTCTTGAGAAACCAAGCATATCCAAAGCTCTATTCCTCCTTCCTTGAGTAAGTTGCTCATGCTAATCTTCCTGTTCAATATTATTTTTCATTTTTAGCATTCAATTCTTTTTATCTAACTTGTTTCTCAATTTGTTTGTTGGGAAGTGCGGTACTGAGGCCTTTCTGCAGAATCACTAGGAGGTTGGATGAATTGTCAGCTGTCTTTTCGTCATTATTCTTGGAATATTGCAAACCTCTGAATGACCTGGCAGTTGTTCCCAGTGAGGATCTAAAAAGAAAGTTGTTCAGTAATCTTCAGCCTCATATATCTCTTTTTCTGAATGAGACATTTAGAGTTCTAAGTCAGTCTTCTTCTGGAGCTGAAAGAACTAAGGGCAGAGAACTGAGAGGCAGCAAGAGGAAAATAGGAACCCATGACGAATCTGATGAGTTGGATTTTCACATGTCTACCTCAGCAAAGTACCTTCTTATCTCAGCATTCCTTGCTTCAAGAAACCCAGCAACTCTTGATGCATCACTTTTTGACTCCCGTGGTGGTTCCGATAGCCGAAAAAGACGACGAAAGTAAGTGCATTTTTCATTGAGTCATGCCATTATCCTTTTTATCTGCAGTGATTATTTTGCTGGTAGCCATCTGCTATTAATGTCCTCAATCAAATGCTAATATTCTTTTATTTTTATTACTCAAGTTGAAGAAACTCCTTTTTCCTTGGTAGCCACCTGCTATTAATGTTCTCGATCAAATGCTAATATTTTTTATTTTTATTACTCAAGTTGAAGAAACTCCTTTTTCCTTACATTGCATGTCATAATTGATTGAACTTCCAAAGTATTAAAGTTTCTTTGCAACCCTTGGTGACCCTGAAGCTTTCTTTAAGTAAATAACCTCTTGTTACTTCTCATTGCTTCATCATCTTATTGAAAGCTACAAAATGGCCGAGTCCTTTTATTCTTTTTGTAACAACATGTGAAGATTCAAATCTATCAAATGCATCTGGAAGGTTCGGCAACAGGTTTAGTTATATTCCTGGCTCCTCCAATTAAGAAGGCTCCATTGGGCCCTCTCTAGACTTATTATTGCTTGAGGTTTCTTTTGGGCTAGTATGAATAGGCTTATTTGAAATAGGTCCTCAACAATGAATGACTCAGATATGTCCTCCAATGTGCTTTTCTATGAAACTGCTCTATCTAAAATCCTCATACTGTGCCCTTATCACAGTGTGGTAAGCATTTGTAAGAAACTCTTCTATGTTATCAGGGGGTACAGCAATCTCATTATGAGACCAACAGAAAACTTGGGGCTCTTGGAAATAGTTGAATCTCTCCAGTCCCCACCCCTTCTTACTGAAGGGTCTTTCCATCTAGTTTACTCTCCTCCACTATTGCGTGGAGTTTACTCTTCCTTCGCTTGCAGTAAATTTCTGAACAATTTCTACCTGCAGCTTCTACCTCCATGAAATGATAAGATTGATGATGATATCTTTCTCCCTTTCTTCTGATATCTATCTCAAACAGGAAGCCTACTCGTTTTAGGTTGTGGAGATAATAGATAGGCGACGCCGGATTATATTACTACTGGTTTGCATGCTTGATGGACCTTAGCAGCATCTTTTATTTCCTTATACTGAAGTAAAGCACAACCAATCTGAAGAAAACTTCCCCAGGAATTAAAAGGCCTTCTGTTTTTGCAAAACCATGTTCTACCACTGTAGAGAAATGTCTGTCATTTGCAAAAGATTCTGCCGAGTAAATTTCTTCCTTTTTCTATTGCGCTGCAAAGATGTACATATCGGAATCTTTTGCTGCTCTAGCCGTCCAAATCCAGTGGATACCTTCCTCACCCTGCGTTATGAAGATGGCCTCTATTGCTATATTGCACAAAGAGGGAGGCGGTGGCATCTGCCACACCTTCTAAGAGGGTTATTGCTGAAGCTAGTGAGTTTAAGCATGTACCGCACCAGGAGGAGGAAGGAAAGAAGCCCTCTGTCCTTCCTGTGGAGCTGTCACCACAGCAAAAGTTGTGTCAATTGATATAATCAGTTGCTTAATGTTTTATTTGCAGATGAGCACCACTCTGTGCTCCCAGCATTTCATCGTCATTTTGGTCATAGCCTTCTTTATGCTTGACATGACATGGTGGATGAATAGGGACCTGGGACCAAACCACTATTAAAATTTGCACAAAGGTCTTAGTCTTAAATGATAATGATGGGAAAAGATATGAAACATTCCTGCAAGACATGCCTGGCACTGCAAGAACTGGTGCCTTGCATGTCCTGGACCATCTCGAGATGACATGACTTTCATTTTAATTTAGGACAGAAAGGCTAAATCTTTCTTTGATTCTTTTCTGAGCATGTTGGGTAAGTGTCATCTTATTCTTACTTTTGTGGATAATTGATGCTGCTTTCTGATGTCTTTGTCCAGTCTTCGATGTATTATCTGCTTCATCTGAAACTTCTCCATTGCAGGCCTTCTGAAACGGCGAAGGGGCAAAAGGAAGCTGAAGAAGAGGAATTACTCACTAAAGGACCTGGAAGTTTCCCATTAGAGAGGCTATTAGCAATATTTCAGTGTATTACATCTGTTGCCGAAGATTACCTTGGCGAAGAGGTGCAGGTGGAGGATTCTTTGGAAGTTGAAGGCCAAGACGGCCCACTCATGTCTGATGTTCTCTTGCAACTTTCGAGTCTCTGCAATGCTAATTTCATCGTGAAAGGAGGAACCTGCCCTCTTGAGGGCTCCACACGGTATCGATCTGTGGTAACAGAGGATCTTGCTCTGAAGGTAACTCTCCGGCTTAATAATTCCAAAGTGTGCCTGTATGTGACTTTCATTTTGCCTTTTCTATTTGGTTCATGAGTGTGAAATGACAATAGGTGGCAAAAAGCGTGAAGTTCCCTCTGGCAAAGTACGTATATAGAAGATGATGTCATGTGGCACAACCTTGTGATCACTCTTGAGTCACTAAAATGCAAGAGAATGTGGATATGAAGTCCTGGAATGTAACAAGTAGTGAAAGTTCCGATCAACGATTGAAAATACTAAGCTCAATGTGGAGGGAGCCAAAAAATTTTCCCATTCCCTCTCGTCAGGCACTCGGAGTGCATGTGAGGAGGAGAGCGATTGTTTATTATCCAAGTTGTTCAAGCATCGGAAGTGGTAATAGCAGTACGCTTGTGTTAGCTTTTCGGCCTTTCTCTGACTAGTACACATGCATCGGATTGTCAGTGAGCGTTGTTTAATTGTAATTCTTTTTCTTTAGTAAGTAATGAACTAAGAATAGATCGTAGAGAATCAGTGAGACTAGGATCTGTCATTCTTTTGAAGTTATGCTAATTGGACTGCTTACACTCGAGAAGTCTCTCCCAGCAATTTGGACTTTTCCATGTTTCTTTGCGCTTACTTGTGTAACTTGTTGCCGCGCTGAATGTTCAATCCATTCATACCAATTGACTTCTGCTTGTCCAATATACTTAATATGGTTTGTTAATCAATGCTTTCTGCTCCTGTAACATGTGTGCCATGCCTTTGTGGGAAGATTCTAATTTGAAAATCAGAGTGCGTGTAACTCGAGCTCGTGTAACTGTATTTCCACCTTTCTTCTCCTATAATTCCTCCTGTTAATCACCCGACAAGCGAATTGGCTTGCAAACAAAGTGTTACTTGTCCAGATTAAGTATCTACAACATATTTAACTTAAGTATGCTTTATTTGAATGACGATTTTCTTTGAAGGGATAAATGATAGTATTAACAGAAAAAAGATTAGAATTGTAATCAATACAAGAAGAGGGTGATGCATATTAGCAATATGTTTCCATAGTTATCTTATGCCATTAGAGTTCAGGAAGCCGACTAAATAAAAAGAATGAAAACTCAGCTGCGAAACGAATTGGCAATTGTTGAGGGTTAAGAACGAGAAAATTTAAATTAAGTGAATAAACAGACGAAAAAAGTGTTGATTTACTTAGTAATTTCTGTTTATTTGAACACAGCGATTATAAGGAGAGAAACCATCAGTTGCTTTGGTATTCTATATACCAAAAAACAATCATTTTGCCCCCAATTGTAATACAAAGGACGTCCTCCTATGATTATAAAGGGATAAAAAGTCTTCAAAATTACTGTCAAGTTTTAAAACGTGTCTAATTGATTCCAATCCATTAACTCCTTCCAAATTTGACTAATAGAAAATGTTAACATGGCTTTTTTAAAAGATAAAAATTAAAATAAAAGATAAAAATTACTGTTCATCTTTTTGGTCGAGCCTACATCACCCAAATGGGATTATATTTACTATTCGTCTTCTTTGTCCAGTTTGGCCATAACCGCTCCAAGCTCGACAAAGCTGAGGCCGCTCAAGCTTCTTGAGCTCACAGCCATATCCTCTCGAGTTTCATCGAGTTTCACGCTCTTCGACTTTCAAATTATGCACTATATCTTGCTTGGCTGTTCTGATGCCGGCGAACGCAACGTTAGGATAACTTTAATGACACGTCGAGGTATATCAAGCTTCGTTATCTCATTCGAAGCGGACATAAATAAATTTGCCTACGTAAGGTGTCTGGTATGCAGCTATATTGGGAGCATGATTGGGAAAAGAACGACAGTGTTACAGATGTCTTTCTTGCGAAAGTGGCTTATTTACAGAAGCATCACGTGCAACGTTCTCCGGAATTTAAACCAACTTAAGAAATTTCATATTGTGTCGTAGATGCCTGGCAGCCAAACTTCCAATGATAGGTACGATTTTTTTACAAGATGCATATGTCGCCGAATGAGAAATTATCATATTGTGTAACGGTGTTTGATTGCTAAAGCACCTTATTTAGTAGTGAAAAATTGACTTTTCTCATGAAGCTTGGGATAATATAAGGCTCTAGGATGTATTGGTATTATAGAATTTGTCTACCCAAAGGGTCAAATTTGTAAATGCTAGTGTCATTCCATATGAGTCTTGAGGAAAATGGTCATTGCGATTATTGGACTCTAAAGCTTTTATTGCCCACTTTATTGCGTTCATGCGTTCATTGTGTTTGGAAGGTCTCACTTGGTGTGAACTATGTCACGATTTCAATTAAAGTTGTTGATTAGAAAGGACCCCGTGAGTCACTCTAGATCTAAGGATGAATGTGCAGTTGGGCTTGCCGTACCCTAAGGAGCATGCAAGCGCACCTTGCGCGGAAAGTGATCCACTTGCTAAACTATCCACGCACAATTTGCTACGTCACTTAACGTACCAAGCTCGTATATCCTTCACGTTTTCTAACCGCGATACAATCACGTTGTACATCTCAACATACAGGAAAAGTCTCAACTCACCAGCAACTTTCCTAGAGTACCCCATAATCAAACAATAAGTTTCGGACGTATCGTCTAGGAGTGCTACTTAGCCACCAAAACGGAGCTTCAGGGTCAAGGAAACCACCGATGACGTACATAGTCACGAGACATCCAGACACCACAAAAGGGACGATTCGGAGCCCGGTGTTCTTGGACAATACAACATATGTACCAGTAGCAAAGGCTAGCACCATCGCAAGTATGGCAACGTACATGCTATAGGATGCAACCTTGGCGTATCTTACCCGTAGCCTATCGCTCACGAAACAAGTATCGAATTGTAAGAATAATGCCAGGATTGAGAAACCAAACGCTGTTGTGTTAGAAATCACAAAGGCTTTGAAAGCTGCCCTGCCAGCAAGAATCGCCATTCCTTGGTCGGGTCCGTCCTGGTTATAACCTCCAGGCATCGTGAAGGATGCGGCGAAGCTGACTGTCGCTATGAGCACTGCCACTAGCAGTTGAAGGTCAATGATGCTTCTTTTTGAGGAATCGATATTTTCCGGGTTGGCAATATTACTTCCTGTAATTATAGACGCAGCTGGTTGACCCTCAACATTTTGCTTGTCTAACCTCTTCTTAACATACTCAATAACCCAGTCTTGATAAAACGGCATCCCATGAGATCCTTTCAACACGTGATAAACTTTTGCAGCTTGGTAGCCACCCTAAAAATTGAACAGAATGTATCAATTAACGAGTAGTCTTTGCCAGCGAAATACTTCAATACCCTCACTTTACACACTCAAAATCCATCTATAACAAGCAAAACTCCTGGCAAGTCCTAAAACATAATGGAGAATTCATTGATTTCATGTCTTTTAGATAAGGTAGCAGTTAGATAAAACAGTAAATATAGTTTCCTAGAGAAAACAGTTACAGTTTCAAGTACCTTATATCATATCATCTAGGAATTTTTTAAAGTCCTTTTCTCAGATGGGGTAGAGTGCAGGTTCTCTCTTTTGCCTCAAAACCGTTTGAAAGTAGGCAGAAAAGGAACAGAAGGAATTTACCTAAAAACTGTACAAAATATTGAGATTCATTCATATGAACGTGGCAAGATAGTTGTTTCCAAAGTTAGAAGGCACATGTGAACTTTTGGATTTGGATTCTCCTAAGTTACATCTTTAAGTGACCTCTAAAGTGGTTGACACATCAGGATAAGAGCCATCAGAGTCCAGATTCATTCTGCATTTTCCTTCCTATTTCCATTTCTTTCCTTTCATTTTCTCTTTATCCCTAACTTTAGAGGAACCCAACCCCAACTGTTTTGCATTGTTTGTTTGCACCTGAAATGAATATCACCTGGGGCACAGTTTCTAATGATACTAAAGAAATTACTCTGCGAGTGAACAAATCTAGCTCTATGGTGTTCAAGCAAGCATACCTCTTTATGAGCAGAAAAAATATCAAGGGCTGTCATATGATCCTTATTTGTAGCCAAAAGGTCCACCCTCTTGTCTTGTCCAAGTATGTAGATGATATTGTAATGTTTATGAAGTGCAGCCAAATGTAGAGCCGTGTTTCCACTAATGTCTTGTTCGTTGACAAGATCCTCCAGGTTTGGCGTCCCTAGTATGTACTTGACAGCATTTACTTGTCCACCGATAACAGCTGCATGTAGAGCCGTTTGCCCTTTGGTGTTTATTATGTCACAAGCATCAGGACAGGATCTAACAAGCTCATCAATGACATCGACGTGGCCCTGAAAGGCTGCAATGTGAAGAGCCGATTGCCCCTCTTTGTCTAAGTCGTATGCCACAGATATGTCCTGTTGCAGGAGAAGTCGCACTTCTTTCACTTTGCCAATGCAAGAGACATAATGAAGAGGAGTCCACCCCATATCATCACCTTCTCTGATCACTTCTGGTCTCTTTTCCACAATCTTCCACCAACCTTTGCATAAAAATAGGAATACGTCATGATTTAAACTGTTTTAGCATCTTGACATAGACATGTCATGATACTTACTGGTCAGTGAGCCATACATTGCAGTATGCAGAGCTGTCAATCCTTTAGGGCCCTTATGAGAGGATGACGATGAGAAAGCATCTAAAATCAGCTCAGTGGTATGAGAAAGTCCTCTATTTGCTGCAAGATAAAGCGGGGATTCATTAGCAACATTAGTAATACTGCAGAGTTGAGGATCTTCTTCTATCAGCAACTTCACCACCCCATGATGGTCTCCTCTCACTGCATAGTGCAGCGCAGTATCCTTATGCAAATTCGACTTTCGAAGTAGCTCTTTGCATGCCTCAACTCGTCCTTTTTCAACGACCGAATGCAGTGACTTAGCCAGATCAATGAAGACTCGAACCACTCCATAGCTTCCCACTTTAGCAGCAACGTGCAGGGGAGTGTCTCCTTTGTAGTTACCCTGCCAAAGAAGGGATGGTCCCGATGGACATCGAAGGAGGCGTTCGATGAAATTCACCTGCTTGTATTGAGCAGCAACGTGAAGAATGTTGTTGTCCTTTGGAGTCGTTTGGTGGAAAAGGTCCTCTTCATCTTCTGAAATGATTTTCAGGTAATCAAAGTCTCCTGATTTTGCAGCCTCATACACTCTAGGATGCAGTCTCATTCTGAGAAGTTCAAGAAAAATTTCTTTAAGCTTCACTTGAGTAAAGCTAAACATCTAAAGAAAGAGGCAAGACCGGCACCGGCCCTCGTTGGTCGCAGGCGAGGGCTCGCCGACGCTTGCCTGCCGACCCTTACCCACCTCCTCCACCTTCCATCGAAATATCACCGTGAAACAGAAACAGGGTACTGAGCACAGTTGAAGTTTAAGGTGCAAACTCAAAACTTTACCTGTAAACCGATTCGATATTGCTGTCAGCCAAAGGAGTCAAGCGTACAGCCTCGCTCGCCTCGCTCGCTCCGGATGACCAGCAACTGCAGATCATCGGTGACGCCAGACAACCAACGATCCCACGCGGCTACTTCAGACAGCGACGCCGAACGACCGGCGACTTCAGACGGCGACTTCAGAGAGTGATTCCCGGGACGGCAAGTCCGGCGGCTTCGCCGGGTCGGTGCTAGGAGAGCCGACGGAAAGAGGGGGCGAGAGACAGAGATGATTGACGAAAGATGGGAAGCGAGGAGGAGAGAGGACGAGTCGTCCGTCGGCACCGCCGACAGAGAATTTAAGCCCGCGTCAGTGGTTGGTGGGGAGGTTGAATTCCCGCCACCGCCTCGCCGGTCGTCCGGCGGAGGCTCGCCTGCCCTCGCCGGTCAAGATCGGGGGGCGCCTCGAGCCTGTCTGACTCTGTATTTGACTCTTCTCCCTTTGACTTTTCGACGTGAGTGAGGCAAGGAAAGGGAAGATGAGAGTAGGACAGCACCGCCACTCTCTCTCTCCACCGCAATTTTCCTCGAGCCGGTCCCACCAAGTTGGATGTTTTAAATAAAAAATAAAATCAATGAATAAAAATAAAAATAATGGAATTGAAAAGACCTCTTATTGCAAAACACCATGGTATGTAATACTTTTATTACAGGACAAAATAAATGTAGGATTTTTATTAACATCTATAAAACATCTTTCTTTTACACTTGCAGTCTGAAAAGAAGAATATACTTCATTTAATAGGAGGAATACAGGTGTCAAAATTGAAACTTGAATACACCCAGGACTTGGTTATATTCCAAGCCTGGCGCAGTCATTCACTGTAATGCGTCCAGGATGTTTCGCTGGCGGCATCATCGCGGGATCCTGGGTTGGGCCAGCCCTTTCCCTTTCGGGAGTGGCGGGGTAACCCAGTGGGGTCTACCTTTATTTTTTAATGGGAAAGGAACAGAAGGGAACAAGCAGGTTCTCCCTGCTTCCCTATTTAAACTCAGGAGCAGTTTAAGGACCTGAGTAGGTCCTGTATGTAATACATTTATTACAGGACAAAATAAATGTAGGATTTTTATTAACATCTATAAAACATCTTTCTTTTACACTTGCAGTCTGAAAAGAAGAATATACTTCATTTAACAGGAGGAATACAGGTGTCAAAATTGAAACTTGAATACATTGAATACACAATTTAAAGCTCCGATTAATTCTAGCCCGAGCCCCAAAATAATCAAAGCTTACTCAGAAAATCAAAATCTTGATTATCTTGTCACTTACCAAAAATAAAACTTATTTGCAAGTTTCAAAGTATATTAGATTCGTATGATTACATTTCGTACCTCGCTACTTTTTTTTTTTTTTTGGGTGCCACCCTACTTTTTTACCATGTTAGCCTGATTTCAATTCATAATAACATAACTAGATAAGCATGCCTTATGTCTATGTTTCACAAGTGCTAGAAAGAGACTCATTGTAGTGTATAAATTTTTTTATTTTGTTCGGTAATATTTGAAACCTTATAAAATTATGTTGATTACATTGGTGGGATACTAATTTGACTTTCATTGTATCTATAACAAACAGAAATATCTTCATGATTTCACCACAAGAGAGTTGAGTTTTACGCGCAGGATTGTTCGTTTAAGTGAAACAACTTCCCACGAATTAATTTTCTAGATTTTCATACATTTGGTTTTCGATAATGATTAGTTAACAAAAAATTATTTACGATTAAAAAAATATATGTATACAAAAAGTTAGGAATACGAATTCACTAAGCTGAAGATAGAAAAATTTTTCGTGAAAAATGATTTTCTGAAAAATATATTCCTTTGTTATGGAATGTTTTCCTCAAAATAAACGCATACTTATGTAATTATTCAAATTTGACCAAAAAATGGTAGTTATTCAAAGCTGCTAAAAAAAGCTCATAAGTAAAAGTATATATGTCCTTGTCGGTTTCAGTTTCTTTTTGGAAAAAAGAGCCAATATCTGGAATATTTTGTCAATATTCTTTCCAAATTTAGTGCATATCTATTTTAAGCTTCCGATTGCCAATATTACTACAACTGCAATTTGCGGTAAAAAAGGCACCGTTATTCATGGGGAATAACGATGCCATCACCATTGCCTTGTCCAAAATAAAATTTAGAACAACAATGTTCTTTAGGTATTGGTTCACACTTGAATTAATGTTAACACACACGTAAAAGAGAGAATAATTGTGACATCCGGATTTCACCGGATCTCGAATACATGACGGTCTGTGACAGATCAATGGAAGTGCTGTCGGATTGTGTCATTGGCACCACTTTCGATTGCCGTTTCATCATTTTCATTGTCGGACCTAGACGTCATGTTACGCGATGATCTTAGGAGATACCTTTGTAGTCGCACCTTGGTCGCGTCAAGATAATTTGATCATCGCATAGCCTATTGTTTTGTCGAAAGTTTCTTTGCATAACGCCACGATCGAGACCCTCTTCCACCGCATTTATACCCTACTAACCGAACCTCCTGTGTACGTTGTTTCGATCACCATGCAGCCACGCAAGTAACTATATTTCAGCCCATGCACATGCAGAAATTAAAGGTCAACATTTGGAGAAGTTGGACCACGCATGAAGGACCATGCAGCCACAATTAGTTGGCCCAAGCAGCCCCGAGCCTTCTCCTTATATGTCGACGATTTGAGTCAACGAATCTTGAAGATTGTCGACCGAAGTGAAGCCGCGCCCATGCACGCTCGGGAAGAGTCCATGCAGCCGGTCAGTTATGAGAAGAAGATGTTGACCGAGCAGCCACGCGAGGCTACCACCGGTTGTCCTCGGTGCAAGCTGCCACGAAGTAGGCAATGACTGACTAAGAGAGTCAACTAATTGAAGGAACAAAATGTGCACGGAAGCGAGAAGGAGAGAGAGAGAGAGAGAGAGAGAGAGAGAGAGAGAGAGAGAGAGAGCGAACGAGCGGGTAAGCGAAAGAGAGAGGGAAAAGGACCAGCCCTCCGCTACTATTGTCCGCCTTGGCCGCGCCTCACTGCACGCCGCTGATGCCGCCCGTTCGCACTTGCTGTTGCCGAGCTGCGTCCGTGACCCACAAGCTTCCGAACCCCTTGCCGTCGACGTCGTTGGATTTAAGGCAAGTTAGAGTCTACTAACCTATATAGTGTAGTGTTGTTGTTGTTTGAGGAAGTGCTGTTAGATTGCAATGGTTTGAATTCTGATGTTGGATAATGACTTCTAGAATGACCAAATTGATTTGAGGCTGGAAAATTGAGAAGTTTTCGTGAGTACTTCGGTTTAGACCTTCGAATGTATACTAAATGTTGCGGTGGTGGAACCTTGGGACTTTTGTTCACAAATTGTTTTAGAAATCTTTTGATTTGCATTAAAATTTATGAGTACCGTGGCACCGTACTCAAATGTTTTAAGAAATGTTTTATATTTTAAAATTTCTGAACCTTTTATAGAAAATATTCTAAACTATTGGAGTCAGGATCGAGATTGGAACTTATCGACGTGCCGATTTCAGATGTACTTATAGATCTCGATAAATTATTTTGTTCCAAGCCAGGAAAGGAAATTATCATTCAAGTTTTTATATGGATTCAAAAAGGGTTGAAAAGTAATTGCGAAAGTGGGAACTTTCAAAGGAAAACCCAAGGATATTCCGTATTGACGATTTGAAAACATTTTTGGCATTGAAATGATTTGATTACTACGTTGGTGTGTTATTGCTGTCGTTGAACCCTCGGGTCGACGAAGCCCGGGGAGTCGGGATGCTTGGAAGATCGTAGTGGTGATGCCTTTGGATGCTTGGGGACCAGTGAGCCCTAGAGGTTTCTCGGGAGTGTCAGGATGCTCGGATGTATGATGATACACATTCCGGAGGGTAAGGGCAACCATTGACGTGGTTAGCCCTGGCGATTCCTCGTGATGCTAGGTTGGGTGTGAGATGCCTAGAGATGAGACATGATACGCTCTAGATGCCTGGTGACTGAAATATGAAATCGGAGGCTTTTGTGATGCCGAGATTGGGTGCACATGCCCGTAGGAACACAAACACTGGTCCTCTGGGAGTTAGTGAATTAAAAGTCTGTTGAGTTTTAAAGTTGATTTTTCTGCTGAGTTACGCCATTTTGACAGTTGCGCTTGATTATGGGACAAAATTGTGTGGCACGGTATGTGACGTGTCATAACCATTTGTCCTTATAATCGGGACTCGCGTGATTGAAATGACGTGTTTTGTTTTTTTAAACTGCACTTACCATTTCGTTAGAAAATTCTACTAATTTATTGCATACCTACCCTTCCAGATTATATGTTTTGTGTATTTTGCATGAATCATATGATAATGGTCATACATAATGTAGTTTAGTAGATCTTTAGCTACCGAGTGGTTGAATTCACCCCTTGTGAAACTAACATATTTCAGACTAAGAACGATGCCTCTGTTGCCCGCACCTCCCGATACATTCTACAGGATCCCGATCGACTTGCAGTGGGAGCAGTCGGAATACCAAGATCTTGACAACGTAAGGGGATCGCCTTACATACGAGTGAGGGTGATCATGATGTTTGACACCGGTCTTCCCTCAGGCCTTGTACTCCAGGAGCATGTCGTCTTATTCGTCCGTAGGAACGAGCAAGTTTTAGGGCCGCTGCCATCGCCACTAGAAGACGACAACGGGGGATCGAGTGGCTAGGAGTGATTGCGAGGGTGAGGACAGCAGAGAGAGAATTTTTGGATGTTGGCATTGAAGGATGGACCCTATGTAAATGGCTGCTGAAGATGTCGGTTAACTTTTGAAGTATCGCCGGGTATAGGAAACTACGGCTTTTTGGATGTACCGACAAACAACGTCCATCTAGTAGATATGTGTAAATAAAAGTGTCCAGCTATTATCTATAAATGTGTTTAGTGTGTGCATCATTTTTGTGTGTAGGGAAATGGGAGTTGTCGTTTCTGCCGTATACATTGCACATGGGACCAATCATGTATATGATAGAACCCCCACATGACTTCTCTGAAGTCCATTGATTAAATTAAAAGGACAATCAGGATGCAGAAGTAAGGTGGTGACCCTAATGGATTGGGGGCCGTTAGGGGGTGCCACAACGAGTGGTATCAGAGCTTTGGTTTTGTTTGGAGTGATAAGGTGCATTAGCAGGAATGAAGGATATAATGATGCACGCTATAGGACACTAACCAAGGGTAGTTGACTAACTATGAATAATGGGTGATTGATTTTCACTCGTAAAATACTGGTAACAATTGTAAGTTACCCGTGTGTAGGAGTTACATTTTATGTTACTTATGTGACTTAGTAATACTTTTACTTTATTTCTTGACTAGTGACAGTGAGTCACCGTTGACACCTAAATTTTACAATTTTATTTAGGACTTAATCGTGTACAAAATTAGGAATTAGTCACTAAAAAAAAGATTAAGAAAAACAAGAAAACAAAAAGAAAACAAAAACAACAAAAAAGAAAAAAAGAAAAAAGGAAACGTGGAAGGAATCAGGCAAAAAACAAGGGGGAGTGAAACAAAGGAGGAAGGGAACCGAGAGAAAGGGAGGGGAAAACCAGAAGACATCGAGAGGGAAGAAAGCGGGAGAGAGGGAGAGTTCGGGGGAAAGGCTTGAAATAGAGAAAACCGAAGAGGAGGATGGCGGTCGAGGAGAGGAGGCCTCGCCGCCTCAATTTGACACTTGCCAAGCCGCCGCCCTCCTGCCCGACGCTGTCCGCCCGTCACTACTGACCTTGCCTCACTTGCAACCCGCGCCAGTCCTCCGCCGAGCTGGAACACCGACTCTTGCCACCGCCGTTCCTGCTGCGCGACTTGTAGCCGTTCGTCTGTAATTCCCAATGACTGCTGCTGCTGCCACACTCGCCCTTGCCTCTACTCGTCCGCCGGTCTTTGCTGCGACCGATGGCTGCCGAGCCTCCGGTCGGCTGTTTGCCCGAGCACCGGATCTCGAGCCCCCACAACGCTGCCTCTACTCCCGCTTGTTGATCCTTGCCGAGTCGGAATGCAGACCCCAAGCCATTACTGCTCACGACTCTGTCCGTGTCGCCATTGCCGCCCAGGAGCCGCGATGCCACTGTAGCCACCACCTTCGTCCCATTCGAGACCGGAGGGAATGAGAGGATGAACTTGGAGCTTTCGATCTAAGATCCAAAGCCAGGGGTCCGCCAAAGGCCCAAATCTAATCACGCTTGATTAGATTTGGGAGTTGCCGCCCTCCGCTACATCACCAGGTTGGCCGTCGTTGCCATTCATTCACCAACGACATTGCCGGGCCACACTAGCACCACATCAGCAACCCGCACCTTTGGCCCCTGATGCCAGCAAGTCTCGGGCTGACTGTCGTGTCTTTGCCTCTGCTCC
Organism: Eucalyptus grandis; assembly: GCF_016545825.1. Lineage (NCBI taxonomy): Eukaryota > Viridiplantae > Streptophyta > Magnoliopsida > Myrtales > Myrtaceae > Eucalyptus > Eucalyptus grandis. The sequence goes on along the minus strand of NC_052615.1, from coordinate 24,976,130 downwards.
GTCACGTCTCCACTTATAGAGTTCGCGAGCCTTGCAGCAGCTCGCCACTGCGCTAAAGCGCTGCCCGCCTCCGCTCGCGATGACTTGCCACGCTCTGCCTGCAACTCGACGCTGCTGCTCCCAACGCTAATGGATCTCGGGCCAGCTGCCGTGTCTTTGCCTCTACTCTGCCGCGTTGCCGCCACCGTCAAACCCCCTAGCCGCCGTCCACCACGTCACTCCGTCCGCCGCGTCACCGCCGTCGACATCCTGGCTAACCCCTTCGGCGTCGCGGATTAAGGCTTCAGAATACGGGTCGCGCAAGCTGGGCCGGGTCACGAAATGGGTAGGGTTTTTGAACAAATTGGGCTTGGGTTGGTCTCATGCGGGCTTAGGAAATAGGTGGGCCTTTTTATTTTGTTTGGGCCTTAACTAAAATATCAAGAAGAAAGCTTCAAGCCCACTCGGGCCCGTCGCCGCCAATGGGCCGAACGGAGACCAGACCCGCCCACACCAACCGGGTCGGGTCAGACCGGACCCAACCTAGTTCGCCATTTTTATAAATTATTAAAAAAAATTATTATTTTTTAAAATTAAATTAAAAATATTAAAAATATTAAAAATTTTCAAAAATTAAAAAATGATGGGGTTTGGTTAGGAATTGCCATATTTTTCCTTCTTAGTGTAATTAGACCTCTATTTGCTCGAATGTTGATTAGATCATGTGTTTAATTTACATATTTATTATGTTTAATTGCATATGTTTAATTTTGCCGCAATTAGGACCTTGGTAGCTATAGTTACTTTAATGATTGCACACCCGTATTATCACCTCACATGTTAGTGGATAGGTATAAAATCAATCCAAACTGCCTTCCAAAAATTATTTTGATAAAATGAACAAGATTAGGTACCGAAAATGCACTAATTAATCAATTAGTGTAATCAAGTTCCGACTTTAGATTCTCTAGTTGCGTAGGAAGTGTGGCATACTTTCGTGCCTCACTTGGTTTTAGTCAACCCCAATAGGCTAGTGACGACTACTTTTTGCAAAATTTTTAAGAATATCCCAACGTCACGTGGGGTATGGGCTTGGGAGAGCCTCGCTTAATCACAGGCCTTAGGCCCGTCCTTTAGGCAATATCCCTAAACCTGTTCCCTCCCCGAGGATAGGTCGCGATAGTCACTAAGTGTTCCTGAGGCAAATGCTTGGTAAATTGTAGGAAATTATGGTACAAACTGGGAGTTCTCACCCATCGAGGGTTGAAACCTTTGCTTCAAGGGCTGAACCCCGAATGGAAGATATCTTACAGACATTGGCCAATATAGGAAATTTGATGGAAAGACAAGCCCAACAACAACCCGAAATAGAACATTGCCCTCAAAGACTGGTGGAACAATTCCTGAAGTTGAAACCACCTAAGTTTACGGAATGGGAAGTCTTGAGGAGGCAAAACAATAGATTGATGGAATAGAACAGATTTTCCGGTGGATGAACTGCAATGATGCTGAAAAAATAACCTTGGCAGAGTATCAATTGGAAGGAAATGCCAAATTTTGGTGGAGAACTTCAAGAGACATGATCTTTCCACTAGGTACTGCCATAAACTATGATGAGTTCGTTAGAGCATATGTGTAACGGTGTTTGATTGCTAAAGCAACTTATTTAGTAGTGAACAATTGACTTTTCTCATGAAGCTTGGGATAATAAAAGGCTCTAGGATGTATTGGTATTATAGAATTTGTCTACCCAAAGGGTCAAATTTGTAAATGCTAGTGTCATTCCATATGAGTCTTGAGGAAAATGGTCATTGCAACTATCGGACTCTTTAAGTTTTCATTGTCCACTTTACTGCGTTCTTTGTGTTGGGAAGGTCTCACTTGGTGTGAACTATGTCACGATTTCAATTAAAGTCGTTGATTAGAAGGGACCTCGTGAGTCACTATAGATCTAAGGATGAATGTGCCGTCGGGCTTGCCATACCCTGAGGAGCATGCAAGCGCACCTTGCGCGGAAAGTGATCCACTTGCTAAACTATCCACGCACAATTTGCTACGTCACTTAACGTACCAAGCTCGAATATCCTTCACGTTTTCTAACCGTGATACAATCACGTTGTACATCTCAACATACAGGAAAAGTCTCAACTCACCAGCAACTTTCCTAGAGTACCCCATAATCAAACAATAAGTTTCGGACGTATCGTCTAGGAGAGCTACTTAGCCACCAAAACGGAGCTTCAGGGTCAAGAAAACCACCGATGACGTACATAGTCACGAGACATCCAGACACCACATAAGGGACGATTCGGAGCCTGGTGTTCTTGGACAATACAACATATGTACCAGTAGCAAAGGCTAGCACCATCGCAAGTATGGCAACGTACATGCTATAGGATGCGACCTTGGCGTATCTTACCCGTAGCCTATCGCTTTTGGTAACAGTATCGAATTGTAAGTATAATGCCAGGATTGAGAAACCAAACGCTGTTGTGTTAGAAATCACAAAGGCTTTGAAAGCTGCCCTGCCAGCAAGAATCGCCATTCCTTGGTTGGGTCCGTCCTGGTTATAACCTCCAGGCATTGTGACGGCTGCGGTGAAGCTGACTGTTGCTATGAGCACTGCCACTAGCAGTTGAAGGTCAATGATGCTTCTTTTTGAGGAATCGATATTTTCCGGGTTGGCAATATTACTTCCTGTAATTATCGACGTAGCTGGTTGACCCTCAACATTTTGCTTGTCTAACCTCTTCTTAACATACTCAATAACCCAGTCTTGATAAAACGGCATCCCATCAGATCCTTTCAACAAGTGATAAACTTTTGCAGCTTGGTAGCCACCCTAAAAATTGAACAGAATGTATCAATTAACGAGTGGTCTTTGCCAGCGAAATACTTCAATACCCTCACTTTACAAACTCAAAATCCATCTATAACAAGCAAAACTCCTGGCAATTCCTAAAACATAATGGAGAATTCATTAAATTCATGTCTCTTAGTAAGGTAGCAGTTAGATAAAACAGTAAATATAGTTTCCTAGAGTAAACAGTTACAGTTTCAAGTATCTTATATCATATCATCCAGGAATTTTTTGAAGTCCTTTTCTCAGATGGGGTAGAGTGCAGGTTCTCTCTTTTGCCTCAAAACCGTTTGAAAGTAGACAGAAAAGGAACAGAAGGAATTTACCTAAAAAGTGTACAAAATATTCGGATTCATTCATATGAACGTGGCAAGATAGTTGTTTCCAAAGTTAGAAGGCACATGTGAACTTTTGGATTTGGATTCTCTAAGTTACATCTTAAAGTCACCTCTAAAGTGGTTGACACATCAGGATAAGAGCCATCAGAGTCCAGATTCATTCTGCATTTTCCTTCCTATTTCCATTTCTTTCCTTTCATTTTCTCTTTATCCCTAACTTTAGAGGAACCCAACCCCAAATGTTTTGCATTGTTTGTTTGCACCTGAAATGAATATCACCTGGATAACAGTTTCTAATGATACTAAAGAAATTATTCTGCGAGTGAACAAATCTAGCTCTATGGTGTTCAAGCATACCTCTTTATGAGCAGAAAAAATATCAAGGGCTGTCATATGATCCTCATTTGTAGCCAAAAGGTCCACCCTCTTGTCTCGTCCAAGTGTGTAGATGATATTGTATTGTTTATGAAGCGCAGCCAAATGTAGAGCCGTATTTCCACCAATGTCTTGTTCGTTGACAAGATCCTCCAGGTTTGGTGTCCCTAGTATGTACTTGACAGCATTTACTTGTCCACCGATAGCAGCTGCATGTAGAGCCGTTTGCCCTTCAGGTGTTTATTATGTCACAAGCATCAGGACAGGATCTAACAAGTTCATCAATGACATCGACATGACCCTGAAAGGCTGCAATGTGAAAAGCCGATTGCCCCTCTTTGTCTAAGTCGTATGCCACAGATGTGTCGTGCTGCAGGAGAAGTCGCACTTCTTTCACTTTGCCAATGCAAGAGACATAATGAAGAGGAGTCCACCCCATATCATCTCCTTCTCTGATCACTTCTGGTCTCTTCTCCACTATCTTCCACCAACCTTTGCATAAAAATAGGAATACGTCATGATTTAAACTGTTCTAGCATCTTGACATAGACAAGTCATGATACTTACTGGTCAGTGAGCCATACAATGCAGTATGCAGAGCTGTCAAACCCTTAGGGCCCTTATGAGAGGATGACGATGAGAAAGCATCTAAAATCAGCTCAGTGGTATGAGAAAGTCCTCTATTTGCTGCAAGATAAAGCGGGGATTCATTAGCAACATTAGTAATACTGCAGAGTTGAGGATCTTCTTCAATCAGCAACTTCACCACCCAACGATGGCCTCCTCTCACTGCATAGTGCAGCGCAGTATCCTTATGCAAATTCGACTTTCGAAGTAGCTCTTTGCATGCCTCAACTCGTCCTTCTTCAACGACCCAATGCAGTGACTTAGCCAGATCAATGAAGACTCGAACCACTTCATAGCTTCCCACTTTAGCAGCAACGTGCAGGGGAGTGTCTCCTTTGCAGTTAACCTGCCAAAGAAGGGATGGTCCCGATGGACATCGAAGGAGGCGTTGGATGAAATTCTCCTGCTTGTATTGAGCAGCAACATGAAGAATGCTGTTGTCCTTTGGTGTCGTTCGGTGGAAAAGGTCCTCTTCATCCTCTGAAATGATTTTCAGGCAATCAAAGTCTCCTGATTTTGCAGCCTCATACAATCTATGATGCATTCTCATTCTGAGAAGTTCAAGAAAATTTCTTTAAGCTTCACTTGAGTAAAGCTTAACATCTAAAGAAAGAGGCAAGACCGGCACCGACCCTCGTTGGTCGCAGGCGAGGGCTCGCCGACGCTTGCCCGCTGACCCTTACCCACCTTCTCCACCTTCCATCGACAGAGCACCGTGAAACAGAAACAGGGTACTGCGCACAGTTGAAGTTTAAGGCGCGAACTCAAAACTTTACCTGTAAACCGATTCGATATACGAGCTTGGTACGTTAAGTGACAACCACCGATCCCACGCGGCTACTTAAGACAGCGACGCCGAACGACCGGCGACTTCAGACGGCGACTTCAGAGGGTGATTCCCGGGACGGCAAGTCCGGCGGCTTTGCCGGGTCGGTGCTAGAAGAGCCGACGCAATGAGGGAGCGAGAGACAGAGATGGTTGACGAAAGATGGGAAGCGAGGAGGAGAGAGGATGAGTCGTCCGTCGGCACCACCGACAGAGAACTTTAGCCCGCGTCCGCGGCTGGTGGGGTGGTAGAATTCCCGCCTCCGCCTCGCCTCCGCCTCGCCGGCCCTCGGAGGTCAAGATAGGGGGGCGCCTCGAGACTGTGTGACTCTGTATTTGACTCTTTTCCCTTTCAGTTTTCAACGTGAGGGAGACAATGAAAGGGAAGATGAGAGTACGACAGCACCGTCACTCTCTCTCTCTCCACCACCATTTTCCTCGAGCCGGTCCCACCAAGTTGGATGTTTGGAGTAAAAAAATAAAATCAATGAATCAAAATAAAAACAACGGAATTGAAAAGACCTTTTACTGCAAAACACCATCGATATGTAATACTTTTATTGCAAGGACAAAACAAATGTAGGATTTTTATTAACTTCTATAAAACATCTATCTTTTACACTTGCAATCTCACTAGAAGAATATGCTTCAGTTAACAAGATGATTACAGATGTCAAAGTGGAAACTCGAATACATTGTTCACACAACTTAAAGCTCCCATAAATTTTTAGCTCAAGTGCCAAAACAATCCAAGTTTACTCAGGGAATCAAAATCGCGATTACCTTGTGACTAACCAAAAATAAAACTTATTTACAAATTTAAAAGTATACTAGATTTGTATGATTACATTTTTTACCTCGCTACTTTTCTTTTTCTTTTTTGTGCGGCCATACTTTTTCTCCATGTTGGCCTTACTTCAATTCAAAATAACATAACTTGCTAAGCATGTAGTGTATAAAATTTTTATCTTGTTCGGTAATATTTGAAATCTTATAAAATAATGTGGAATACATGGGTGGGATACTTGTTTGACTTTCGTCGTATCCATAACAAATGGAAATGTCTTCGTGATTTCACTACAAAAGAGTTGAGTTTTGCACGTAGGAGTGTTTGTTTAAGTGAAAGAACTTCCCACAAATTAGTTTTTTGGAATTTCATACATTTGGTTTTCTAATAATGATTAGTCAACAAAAAATCATTTATAACTAAAAAAATATATGTATGTTTAAAATTAAGAATATGAATTCATTAAGCTGAAAAATGAAAATTTTTTGAGAAAAATGATTTCTTGAAAAGTATTTTCCTTTGTAATGAAACTTTTTTTCTCAAAATAGACGCACACTTAAGTAATTATTCAAATTTGACCAAAAAAAGGAAGCTATTCAAAGCTGCTAAAAAGTTCATAAGTAAAAGTTATATGCCCTTGTTGGTTCCCGGAAAAAAGAGCCAATAGGAATATTTTGTCAAGATTCTTTCCAGATTTGGTGCATGTCAATTTTATGCTTCCAATTGCCAATATTACTTCAATTGCCATTTGGGGTAAAAAAAAAAAAAAAAGGCACCATTATTCATAGGAAATAACAATGCTGTCACCATAGCCCTGTCCAAAACAAAATTTAGAACAGGTATGTCATTTTAGGTATTGGTTCAAACTTGAATTAAAGTTAACATGCACATAAAGAGAGAATAATGAAATAAGACAATTTAGCATTTGTTTAGTCAAATTAGGCAATGTTGCCACACGAACTTGATTGCAAAAATTGACAAATTTTAAGATTTTGCTGCATTTTTTTTGAAAGTTTTAAAATTCAATTGCATATTCGCAACAATTTTTAGGATTTCATTTATGTGCTTGTTCCCAAAAGACATTCCAAATGATTTTCTGGTTATATCCCACATAAGGTTGTTGACACCTAAATTTTTTACCCAAAAATCATTTTCGAAAAATATTTCATGTCAAATTCTTGTATATAGATTATCTAGGTGTTTAGAATATTTTTTTAATGGAAGATGTTTTTCCTAAAAAAGTAAAGAGAGAGAGAGAGAGAGAGAGAGAAAACGAAGCAAGTTGGGGCCAATGATCTAAATGTGACTAGCCAAACCTAGGAGGTCAAATTGGAATTAAAATGGTAAGTTGGGGCTAAAATTCAATTTCCAAAAGTTGAGGAACCTATTCGCAAATTTTGTAAAATTTCACTCGAACCCTTAAATCATCATCTATTGAACTTGGGCCAAGTCGAATCAATCAAATCAGGCCAAAAGGACTAGCATTGAATTGGGTATTTTTGGATAAGAAAATGGCCAACTTTGAAGGACTATCTTACAAAATTAGGTGGAGACAATTGCGAAAAATGGTCAAGATCTTAAACTACTATACATGAGCTTGCTAATTGATCAAGAACCGCAGCCAAATTGATGAATTAAAGCACTCAAACTAGCTACCAAAACCAACCCACAATTAAGTCTTAATTTAGAGTTGCTAAGTAGACATATTGGTGGCCCCACCATATCCCACTCAACCGTCCAATTAGCTGGATCTTTGCACGTGATGGGAGACCATTATTGGTAGTACAAGTGGACGGAAATTGGTCAGGGATAACCTTGCTGAAAGCACGGGAAAATCGCAGCAAAATCCAAACACTCAACAGTTGCAGAAGTTGAAAATTTTGGTTAAGTCAGAAAGTTGTTGAAGTATCCCTGTTAATAGACTTGGTAGGTGGACAACAGACCAACCAAAAATCCCTGAATTCAGGGGATAAGATTTATGAAGCAAGCTCTTTCAAGGCATGAGAGGGAGGAGACGAGGCGGAGATGAGAGAGTTCACGGTCGTCCCCCAAAGGGTCCCTCGAAGCAACTCCCGAAAAGAAAATCTAGAAATTCCAAATCGACCTTGGCAGAGAAAAGTGAAATTTTCACCAACTTCACTCAAAGATCTTTCCAACCATAAGTTGCATGTCCCAAACGGATATCGGGAAGGCCTCCTAAAGCCCAGCACCCCCCAAAAAAAAAAAAACACCCTTCTAGCTGGCCAAGAAAGACTGAATTTTTCTAAAGTGTTGAGCCTGGTTGGTCACGGGTGAAGGAAAGTGAGTGCTTTTGAAAAAATTGAGAGACAAATGAGAAAAAGCTTGACTTGTACCCCAAACTAGAATACATGTAGTTTAGTTTGGTGTTAAGTTTTCCAACAAAAGAGGTCTTAAAGTCTAATTTTAGAGATCAACGAAAACCTTCATTATTAATTCTTTTTTTTCTGCAGATCTCATTTCCAGTTAAAGAAGCCAACTTCCATGGGCATCCGAGGGTAATTTCTCGGTTTCCTCGACCAAGAGCTACTTGCAAAAGAAACTAGGAAGCAAGTTAAGAATCCTAAATATATTCTTGGTCAATTTTGAACATGTTTCAACGATGAAAAATCAAAAAGAAAACTAGTCCAGAAAACTGATTTTCGAGGCTATAATTTTTCTCAAGTGTTGAAATCTCTTCAAGAGTCATATCTCATTTTCATGCATTACTTGTCTTTGTGACTTGGATTAATGTTATATAGGAGTACAAATGATGCATAGGTCAGCTTGATTTGGTCTTTAAATCCCCGTGCAAACTATGAGATCGTTAAAAACCAAACCTATCTACATTAGTTCATGGCTGGTCAGTGTGGACTTTGCATGTGTGCTTCTTGGAGAGGTTGTTTTGATGTGTTTGATTGGTCATTCTCTATGATATTTGTTGCATTTGAAAACTCATGTTACCTACTTTCACTCGGATCAAGTAATGTTTCCCTTAGATCTTGTATGTGATGAGTGTCGGGGCTTGAATATGGGCATGCAACCTGTTTGCTTGACTTCAAACCCAAATTTGCAAAATCAGCTCAAACCCGCATATTTAAGACCGATTTCAACTTAGTTTTTTTGTGTTTTAAGCTATGATTTCTGTCTAATCTTGCTCATTGCATGTGATAGTGTAATCTTGATACTTTATTTCCGCATGAGATTGCTTAAGAGTTGAGATTGAAGGTTGCAAATATGGCTCGAGGAAGCTGGTTTGGGATGATTTGATGCACGCCGAGTGTTCGATGAAATGTGCAAACCAAGTTTCGATCTTGAAATGATTGATTTGAGCTCGGTTATTGTGATATCCATGTGCTGTGTTATTTCATGTTAGCATAGATCGATTTAAAGAATTATTATTAATATTTAAAAAAATCTGAAAATTAAAAAAAAATGTTAGATAGTATCAAATTAGGACATAAATTACATTTATGAGATTTTTCTAATTTTATAAAGTCGTTGTCCTAACTTGATGCTATTTTGATATTCTATAATCATTTTTGTAAATAATCTATTTTGCGTAGATTAAAATTAATCAGAGTAATTTCATGCATCTAGAGTAATTCCATGCATATTTAAATTCCCATTTTGCTCACGGGGGTCCTTGTCCCAGGGCGTGATAACAAAACCATGTAATATTATTTGCCCAACTTGTATTGGGTCTTTCTTTTCCGCATTACTTTCAAGTTATTTCAATTTCTTGGATGTTATTTACCACACCACTTGTAAATTTATTTTCTAAATTATGTTAAGATTAGTCTAGATATTTAAAAAAAAAGGTTAATACTCTGAAAAACCCTAAATTGGTACACTTGTGACAAATTTACCCAAAACTATTTTTTTGACATGAAAAACCTCAAATTTGTATACTTGTGACAAATTTAAATTAATAATTTGACTTAGATTAAAAAAAAATTTAAAAACAAAAAATCCCAAATAACATTAATAATTTGACTGTAAAATTTAACAAAAATTAACATATGGTAAATTTGTCATAAGTGTATCGGTTTGGGTAAATTTGTCAAAGGTATACCAGTTTGGGGTTTTTTACGGTCAAAAAAATAGTTTTGGGGTAAATTTGTCACATATATACCCGTTTGGGGTTTTTCAAGATATTAACCCTAAAAAAAAACCTACAAAAACATTTGCATGGACACTTAGTAGTTTCATAAAGATTATAATTGTTAATCAAGATTGTGTGGTCATTTAGATTAACAACCTTTCAAGTTAGTGGTACTGCAAGGGCGCTAATAGAAACATTAGCATAAACAAGTCCCTGTTCCTAGAAATCTTTAGTTGCGTAGGAATCGAGACAACACTCTTGTGTCTCGATTAGTTTCTAGCTGACCCCAATAGGCTAGTGGCGACTCCTAGAAATATTTAAGTTATTAAGAATTGAAATACGAAATCCAATGTTGCACAAGGTATGGGCTTGGGAGAGTCCGCGCCTAATCCAGGGCCGTGGGTCTGTCTCTTTAGGCAAATACCCTTAAACCTTCTTCCTTTGCTTCGGATGGAAAAATAGAGGTTGTGACAAAGGTCCCATAAAAATATAATTAGCACAATCAATAACAAGCAACAAAATTTAAAGGAATATTCAAGAAGTAGTTTCAATATTTGTAGAATTCACAATCTCATTGCCCAGACTTATTCCTATGGTGACAATTTTCTCAATGACAAGACTAGATAAATTCAATCTACCTAAAAGAAAAAATTAAAAAGAATAATCATAAAAGTGGTTAATACCAAGAAAAATATTTTTTCCCAAACTAATTTTTTAACTACCAAAATCCTGAACTGGTATATTATGACAAATTTATCCTTATTTAGTTTTCGTTAAATTGGGTTAATATCACAAAAATCACAAATTAAGTACACCCATTTGTCATTCAATTTAGTCATTTGTTGATAAAATTTTACAGAAACTAACGAATAGAAAATTTGTTATATATTTACTAGTTTGAGGTTTTTGGTAGTCAAAAAATTAGTTTTTGATAAATTTGTCATAAATGTTCTAGTTCCAAGGTTAAATTCTTTGTTATTTCCACCATTGTATTGTTTGCTGACACTCCCCTATCATATTGACTTAATTATTTATCTCTTTTGGGTCACACTCTTGATTTTATATTATTTTTTACATTTTTGTCTTTTTGTTTTGTTTTAATTTTATTGAAAGACAAAATTATCCACATTTCTTTCAAGTAACTCTTTTTCACCATAACCACTTCTTCAACACCCATTACATTTCATTATTTCCTGTATCTTTGTCTTCTTCCGAACTTATTCCCCATTGTTATAATTTGAGTAAGCATTAATCATATATTGGAGTAAAGAAAAGTTAGTTTTAACCATAAATTTCTTACTTTATTTTCCTAGAATATCCTCACTATCATATATTTTTCAACTTCAATATTGTGGTTGATATGTGCATCATATACAATTTACTCATCTTCCATTGCATTTTTCTTTTAGTAGTGCAGTCACTATGGAATATAACATTGTTTTTTTTTGCCTAAATGCATCTATGGATGATGGAAACTATGACTGAAGAGCATCAATCAATCATGTTAACAAGTTTATTTGAAATTTTACCTAACAATTTTCTAACTCGAGTGTATCCTTGGAGAGTGTGTAGATGCATTTTCTTGCATCAGATTATGTTGTCTCTATTAAAGGTCAAAGATAGACAAATATCTTCTTCTTGGTTGTTCTCACAATGGAGTTATCAAGCTATTATAACTAGCATTGTTTCTAAAAGAAAACAACATTAAAAAATCCATATAGTAAAACCTTAAAGAATTTATTAAATTTTGAATCCAATTTTTATCAAAAGATTTTAATTTTTTTAATGTTAAACTAATTCTAAACTAGTATTAACACTAAAATATAATAAAACTACGCAAAATCTTATTTCCAACATTCTTCTGAAATTTCTTAATTTTTAATTTTTTTTTACTCTAGAAAAATGGGGACTTGGATCAGGTCAAGAAATCCAGTCTGGCTATGGGTCTCATCCAAATGGTGTCGATTATGCAAAGATGAGCATCATGCTATACTTAGTTTTTTTTTTTTCTAAAATGATATTGTTTCTCTTTTTGTTCTCAGGAACAGAAAAATAGATTTATTTACTTTGTATTTGTGTTCCAAATTTATTCACTAATCATTTATCTATTCTAGAGAATTGAAAAATTAACTAAAGTCTATAGACAAGTTCTTTCTTTTGTTTTGGGAACAAAAGAATAGAAAAATAGAGAAATATAAATGTTACCAAATAGGCCCATAGAAAACTCAGTTATGTAACGGATTGGCAATTGTTGAGGATTAAATACAAGAAAATTTAAGTGCATAAGTAGACAAAACAAGTGTCGAGTTATTTAGTAATTTTTTTTTTTTGTTTCTTTGGAAGCAAGGATTATAAAGAGAGGAACCGTCAATTGCTTTGGTATTCTATATAGCAAAAAAGGATTACCGACTGCCAGGACAGTACCCCTGGTTACGTAGACTTGGCATCTGAAGAGAGGAACCATCAATTGCTTTGGTATTCTATATAGCAAAATAGGATCAATGTACCAACAATTGAACAACAAAGGAGATCGTCCTATTAAATTATATAGGGATAATTATACTCGAAATTCTAAAACTCTCAAATTTGTTCAATCAAATTCAATCAATTAATTTCGTCTAATTTGAATAACGAAAAATGCTAACATGACTTTTTTTAATTACTTTTTAAAAATATTCTAAAAAAGAAAGATAAAACTTACTCTTCATCTTCTTTGTTGAGCTTACATCATCCAAATGGGATTATATTTACTATTCATCTTCTTTGTCAAATTTGGCCACAGCCGCTCTGAGCATGACAAAGCTGAGGCCACTCGAGCTCGTGACCATGGCCACTCCAGCTTCTTCGACCATGGCCGCTCAAGCCTCTTCAAGCGTGTGGCCCAGGCTTGCTCAAGTTTTGTCGACCTCAAGTTACAAGGACTCTGATTTTCAAATTATGCATTACGCAATGTTAAGATAACTTTTATGACAAGTTGAGATAGATTAGATTTCGCATCTCATTCGGAGCGAAGATAATTTAATTTTGCCTACGTACGGTGTGTGGTATGAAGTTGCACGGTAAGCATGATAGGGAAAAGTATGACACTGTGTTTCAGATGTCTTCCTTGCGAAAGTGGCTTATGTGCAATCTTCTCCGGAATTTAGACCAACTTAAGAAATTTCAAATTGTATTGTAGATGCGTGGCAGCCAAAGCAACTCTTTCAGTGATAGGTGAAATTTTCTTATGATACGTCCCAAGATGAGAAATTTTCATATTGTGTACCGAGTGTTTGATTCCTAAAGCAGCTTACTTAGTAGTGACAAATTGACTTTTCTAGTGAAGCTGGATAATGAAGAGCTCTTAGGAAGTATTTGTATTAGAGAATTTGTCGACCCAAAGGGTCAAATTTTCAAATACTAGAGTTCTTCCATGAAAGTCTTAAGGAAAATGGTCATTACAATTATCATACTCTCTGAATTTTCATTGCCCACTTTACTATTTCAGTTGCGTTCGTTGTGTTTAGAAGGTCTCACTTGGTGTGAACTATGTTATGATTTTGATTAAAGTTTTGATTAGAAAGGACCCAAGCAAGTTACTCTTGATCTAAGGACGAATTTGCAGTTGGGCTCGCCGCACCCCAAGCATGCGAGGGCACCTCTCAGTGAAAGTGATCCACTTGCTAAACTGTTCATGCACAATTTGATGTATTACTTAACGTATCAAGCTCGTATACCCTTCGCATTTTCTAACCGCGACGCAATTGCATTGTCCATCTTAACATACAAGGAAAAGTCTCAACTCATTAGCAGCTTTCCTTAGAGTATCTCATAATCAAACCACCAGAATGGAGCTTCAGGGTCAAGGAAACCACCGATGACGTACATAGTCACGAGACATAGGGCCACCACATAAGGAATGATTCCGAGCTCAGTGTTCCTGGACAATACAACATACGTACCAGTAGAAAATGCTAGCACCATAGCTAGTATGTCAACGTACATGCAATATGATGCGACCTTGGCATATCTTACCCTTAGCTTATCGCTCACGAGATAAGCATCGAATTTTATGAACAATGCCAGGATTGAGAAACCGAACGCTGTAACGTTAGATATCACAAAGGCTTTGAAAGCTACCCTGCCAGCAAGAATCGCCATTCCTTGGTCGAGTCTGTCCTGGTTATAACCTCCGGGCAGCGTGAAGACTGCGGCGAAAGTGACTGTGGCTATGAGCACTGCCACTAGAAGTTGAAGGCCAATGATGCTTCTTTTTGAGGAATCGAAATTTTTCAGGTCGGCTGTATTACTTTCTGTAATTATAGACGCAACTGGTTGACCTTCAACATATTGCTTGTCTAACCTCTTCTTAACATACTCACTAACCCAGTCTTGATAAAATGGCATCCCATGAGATCCTTTCAAGACAAGATAGACTTTTGCAGCTTGGTAGCCAATCTAAAATTGTACATGTCGCGACCTACCATCAGGGGAGGGAACATGTTTAGGGGTATTGCTTAAAGGACGGGCCTAAGGCCCATGATTATGTGTGAGCTCTTCCAGGCCCATACCCCGCGTGATGTTAGGATATATTTTATGAGTTTTGCACAAAAGGAGTCGCCACTAGCCTATTGGGGTCGGCTAGAAACCAAGTGAGGCATGGAGTGTACCTCACTTCCTACGCAACCAGAGAATCTAGGATCGGGGACTTAATTACACTAATTGATCAATTAGTGCCCTATCGGTACCTAATCTTGTTCATTTTAAGAGTAAAAATTTTTGTTAGGCAATTTGGATTAATTTTATACTTATCCACTAACATGCGATGTGATCATGCGGGTGCGCAATCGTTAAAGTAACAATTATAATTACTAAGATCTTAATTGCTATAAAATTAAACATGTGCAATTAAACATAATTAGAAATGCAACTTAAACATACGACATAATCAAAATATGAACAAGTAATTACACTGAGAATGCAAAACGTAGCAATTCCTAACCAAACCCTATCATTTTTGGATTTTTGAAATTTTTAATTTTTTTTAAATTTTTTTAAAGTCGAATTTTTAATATTTTCTGTTTTTTTTTTTTTTAAAATTTTTTTTAATGTTCTCTTAAAGTTGTTTGAATTTTCGGAAGTTTTCTGAATTTTTATTATTTTTCGATTTTTGGATTTTTTTATTTTTGGATTTTTTTAAATTTTTTAATTATTTTTTGTCCTTTCCCTGTTTTGTCCTATCTACTGCACTCTCCCTCCCCTTTTCAGCGACTTCTATTTCCGAAGTCACTTTCTCTCTTTTCTTTTTCTCCATTTTTTTATTTCTTTTCTTTTCCTTTTATTTTTCTTCTGCCTTTTGGTCTTCTTCTTCTTCGTGCGTTCTTTGCATGCCGGACGTTCCTTCTATGCCTTCCCCCAAACTTCACCCAGACAGTAACACCAGCATAGCAACTAGCGGCCTTTTCACCACCGAACCGCCACTGTCTATCGCTTGTCCACTCCGACCGGCGATGACCACCATCGGCCACAAACGCCGGCGGCGAAACCATTTTCGAGCACAAAAACCCCCTCGGCTCAAGAATACACGATTGCTCCACGAAAATCGTATGAAATCACAATGGAAACATAAAAGGCGGGCACGGTCCGACGTATATAAAAGCAAGCACGAACCAAACCGAGATTCAACCCGGTTGCTTCTCGATTCTCTGGGACATTTTGTCAAACACATGAGGTGCGCTACTATAACGAGGGGTTTTTGGCTCAACGAAGGTCGAACCATAACGGGATCTTCGACACCCAACAAACAAGACGTCAAAAACAAAAGTAAGGCGATGCAGGCCGGAGCACGCGTGAACTGAACGGCCACGAGCTCCGGCTTGGTGTACCCGAGAAAGAGAGCACACACAAAGGCCCAGGGGACTTACTTGGTTCGGGTGGGGCACGGTGGCGGATGGCGGCTCTCGGGCGGACGACTGATGATGGCGAAGCTTTCCTTCGAGCTCCCTCTCTCCCTTCGGGTCGTCCTCTCCTCTCTCGCTCTCAATCCCTCTCGGTTTCTCTCTGGTTCCTCTCAGCTCCTCCTTAACTCTCTTGGTTTCTCACAGTTCCAGAAGAAAGTTGTCGGGGAGCTGGATCCCGTGCACGGTCGAGCCTCTCTTTGGCTCTCCACCCTCTCTCAAGTACTCCAGCTCTCACTCTCGAGCACCTCTCTCGTTGAAGCCCTCTCCCTGTGCTCTGGTGTGCTGTCCTTTGTGGAGTTTTTCTGATGAGCTCGTTCGAGGAAGAGTTGCGGTCGACAACGGCGGGCGGATGGGCCTCCGGCAACAGCTAGTTGTTCCCTCGAGCTGTCCTCCTCGTTCTTGTTTGCTCTCTCTCATTTTCTCTCTATGTTTTGTCTCGGCTTTGTCTTCAGCCCCTCACCCCTCTTGGTTCGGACGGCGGGCAATGGGCGAACGGACGGGCCTCCGACCACGTCTAGCTGTTCCCTCAAGCTTCCTCCCTCCCTCTGGTTCCTCTCCTGTGTTTCTCCCTATCCTTCCTCTGCTTTGTGTCTATGTTCTCCCTTTCTCTTCTGCAGGACCTTGCGAGAAGACCACGACCGTGCCAGTTGCTAGCCAGGCATTCCCGACCCGCGGATCACGCTGCCATCTCGATCCCCCTGCTCCTCCATTGCTGCTCCTTCTGCTTTCTGCTGCTGATATGTTTTATGTTCTTCCTTGCAGGTCTTGCAGCGAAGATCGACTAGAGGGAGGAGAAACGAGCATGGGCCGGGCCGAAGGAGAAAGGAGGCTTGGGCCGGCCTAGTGCGGGTGGAGGAAGAGAAAAGAAAGGGGCGCGGGCCAGGCCAAAGCCAGGTCTGGCCCGACCTGATTTTTTTGTTTTCGTTTTTTTTTTTTTTGTGTGGCTAATTCTTAACTTTGTACACACTTAAATCCTAAATAAAATTATAAAATTTAGGTGTCAACAGTACATAATGTATCAATTAATGCGTGGTCCTTCCCAGCAAATCAGGATAAGAGCCATTAGATAGTCCAGATTCATTATGCATAGTTTTTTTTCTATTTCCTTTTCTTTTCTTTCATATTCTTTTTATCCCTAACTTTAGAGGAACACAACCCCATATGATTTGCATTGTTTATTTACACCTGAAATAAGTATCCTCTGGGCCGCTGTTTTATAATGATACTAAAGAATTACTTTGCAAGTGAACAAATCGAGCTCTATGGTATTCAAGCAAACATACCTCTTTATGAGTAGTAAAAACTTCAAGGGCGGTCAAATGATCTTTATTTGTAACCAAACGGTCCACCCTCTTATCATGTGCAAGTATGTAGATGATGCTGTATTGTTTATGAAGCACAGCCAAATACAGAGCCGTGTTTCCATCAGTATCTTGTTGGTTGACAAGATCCTCTAGGTTTGGCGTTTCCATTAGTATCTTGTTTGTTGACAAGATCCTCCAGGTTTGGCGTCCCTATTATGTACTTGACAACATTTACTTGTCCACTGATAATAGTAGCATGTAGAACCGTTTGCCCTTTGGTGTTTATTATGTCACGAGCAGCAGGACAGGATCTAACAAGCTCATCAATGACATCGACGTGGCCTTGAAAGGCTAAAATGTGAAGAGCCGACTGTCCCTCTTTGTCTAAGTCGCATGCCACAGAAGTGTCGTATTGCAAGAGAAGTCGAACTTCTTTCACTTTGCCAACGCAAGAGACATAATGAAGAGGAGTCCATCCCACATCTTCTCCTCTGATCAATTCTGGTCTCTCCTTCACAATATCAGAAAAATAGGAATATGTCATGATTTAGACTATTTTTAGCATCTTGACGTAGATATGTCATAATACTTACTGGTCAGTGAGTAGTACATTGCGGTGTGTAGAGTAGTCAACCCCTTAGGGCCCTTATGAGAGATTAATGACGAGAAAGCACCTAAAATTAGCTCAGTAGTATGAGAAAGTCCTCTATTTGTTGCAGGATAAAGTGGGGATTCATTAGCAGCATTATTGATGTTGCACAATTGAGGATCTTCTTCAATGAGCAACTTAACCACCCTATGATGGCCTCCTCTGACTGCATAGTGTAGGGCAGTATCCTTATGCAAATTTGACTTTCGAAGTAGCTCTTTGCATGCGTCCATTTGTACTTTTTCAGCAATTCAATGCCACGATTGTGCCAGAAGACTTGAACCACCCTACAGCTTCCCACTTTAGCAGCAAGATGTAGGGAAGTGTCTCCTTCGTGGTTACCTTGCCAAAGAAGGGACGGTCTTGCTGACCAATGAAGAATATGTTGTTTAAATATGGTTTCGAATTGGGTAGAACAATAAATTTGGATCTTTAGGGTAATCAAGTCGGAATTTAAAGCGCGATATCATTTTTTTAAAAGGTTTTTTTGTCCCACAACATTGCTAATGGTCACCGGCAAATATCCTCTAAGATACAACAAAGTCTCAAAAATGAGAATACTAGATAACAATTCTAGTATTTCTCAAGGATGGCCGTAGTTTAAAAAAAAAAAAAAGGCTCGAAAAGATAAAAATAATCACTCATCCGTTCTTTCGAAAACTCACACACACACACACACACACACAACTATCTTAAAACATATGCAACTCTTCATGAAAAATTGCACACACACACACACACACACACACAACTATCTTAAAACATATGCAACTCTTCATGAAAAATTGCAAAAAATGAACAAACGTGTCCTTGCGAAAATTGCCCAGATGAACAAAGGTGTCCATTTAGAAGAAGTTGAAAAAAGAACAAATGTAACACTTCAGTAAAAGTTGCAAACTAAATAAGTATCTTTTCCAAAGGTTATCTTGAAAATAAAATTTCATTTTTTTTTTATAAATAATTTCTGAAAATTCTCAAAACAAAACAACCTTTGAGAAGAAGTTGAAAAAACAAATAAATGTAATACTTTGGGAAAAAAATAACAAAGGGGTTAGTGCTAATCAAACTTGCACGTGAGTGTGGTGAGATTTAGCCCACACCCAATTATTCCTTTAAGCACAGAAAAAAAAAAAAAAAACTCCACACTTATGAATTGACTCACTTCCTCTCACTTTTCCTATGTGGGACAATGAAACATGCACTTGGTTTGTTTTTACAAACAAACTTCCAACATAATATGTTTAATGAAATTTACCTATATGTATTGAGCCGCAATGTGAGCCAATATATGGGAATATTTTGCCAAGATTCGTTCCTAATTTGATGCATGTCAATTTTATGCTTCCAATTGCCAATATTACTTCAACTGCCATTTGCGGTAAAAAAAAAAAAAAAAAAAGGCACCGTTATTTATAGGAAATAACAATGCCATCACCATAGCCTTGTCCAAAATAAAATTTAGAACAACGATGTCGTTTTAGGCATTGGTTCACACTTGAATTAAAGTTAACATGCACATAAAAGAGAGAATAATGAAATAAGACAATTTAGCATTTAATTAGTCAAATTAGGCAATGTTGCCACACGAACTCGATTGTACAAATTTGACAAATTTTAAGACTATGCTGTATTTTAAAAAAAAAAAAATTAGGATTCAATTACATATGCGCGATACTTTTTAGAATTTCATTTATGTGCTTGTTCCCAATAGATATCGAAATGATTTTCTAGTTATCTTTTTAAGTAAATAAAATCCCATATAAGGTCCCATAAACATATAATTAGCACAATCGATAAAAAGCAACAAAAATTTAAAGGAGTATTTAGGAAATAGTTTCAATATTCGTAGAATTCACAATCTCATTGCCCGGACTTATTCCTATGATCACAATTTTCTCAATGACAAGACCATATAAATTCAATCTAATTTTTATTTTCAATCTAATTTTTTAACCACCAAAAACCATAAAATTGTGTATTTAAGATAAATTTACCCTTATTTAGTTTTTGTTAAATTGGATTAATACCATAAAAATCACAAATTAAGTATATCCACCAATTACCACGTGTCATTCAACTTAGTCATTTGATAGTAAAATTTCACTGAAATGAAAGGAAAAATTGTGTAGGTGTACCAATTTTGGGTTTTTAGTGATCAAAAAATTAATTTTTGATAATTTTTTCACAAGTATTTTAGTTCTAAAGTTAATTTCACAGCTATTTCCACCAATTTTATTAGCTATTGACTCTCCCCTATCATATTGAATTAACTATATTGTCTCTTGCAGGTCACACTTTTGATTTTATATTATTTTTTACCTTTTTTTGTTTTTGTTTTTTTTTTCAATTTCACTAAAAGACAAAACTATCCACATTTCTTTCAAGTAACTTTTTTTTTTTCACCTAGCCGCTTCTTCTACACTCAGTACATTTGATTATTTCCTTCGTCTTTGTCTTTTTCTGAACTTATTCCCTATTGTTATAATTTAAGCAAGCACTGATCATAGTAAATTATTTACTTTATTTTCATAGAATATCCTCAAGATCGTGAATTTTTCAACTTTAAAATTACGGTTGATTTGTGCATCATATGCAATTTACTCATCTTTCATTGCATTTTTCTTTTTGTAGTACAGTCACTATGGAATATGACATTGTTTTTTGCCTAAATGCATCTATGGATGATGGAAACTGCAAATGAAGTCAACCCCTTAGGGCCCTTATGAGAGGATGACGACGAGAAAGTCCTCTATTTGCTGCACGATAAAGTGGGGATTCATCAGCAGCATCATTAATGCTGCACAATTGAGGATCTTCCTTCTTCAATAAGCAACATAACCACCCAATGATGGCCTCCTCTAACTTAAGTATGCTTTATTTGAATGACGATTTTCTTTGAAGGGATAAATTATAGTATTAACAGAAAAAAGATTAAAATTGTAATCAATACAAGAGGAGGGTGATGCATATTAGCAGTATGTTTCCATAGTTATCTTATGCCATTAGAGTTCAGGAAGCCGACTAAATAAAAAGAATGAAAACTCAGCTGCGAAACGAATTGGCAATTGTTGAGGGCTAAGAACGAGAAAATTTAAATTAAGCGAATAAACAGACGAAAAAAGTGTTGATTTACTTAGTCATATCTGTTTATTTGAACACAACGATTATAAGGAGAGAAACCATGAATTGCTTTGGTATTCTATATACCAAAAAAGAATCATTTTGCCC
This sequence comes from Eucalyptus grandis, assembly GCF_016545825.1. Classification (NCBI taxonomy): domain Eukaryota; kingdom Viridiplantae; phylum Streptophyta; class Magnoliopsida; order Myrtales; family Myrtaceae; genus Eucalyptus; species Eucalyptus grandis. The sequence goes on along the minus strand of NC_052615.1, from coordinate 24,955,117 downwards.
CCAATTGAAATACGAAGGACGTCTTCCTATGATTATAAAGGATAATTAGAAAGGGATAAGAGTATCCGAAACCCTAAAACTTATTGCAAAAGTACAATTGGATCTTAAAGTCTTCAAAATTACTGTCAAGTCTTAAAACGTGTCTAATTGATTCAATCAAGCCCAATCCGTTAGCTCCTTCCAAATTTGACTAATAGAAAATGTTAACATAGCTTTTTTAAAGGATAAAAATTAAAAGAAAAGATAAAACTTATTGTTCATCTTTTTGGTCGAGCCCACATCACCCAAATGGGATTATACTTACTATTCGTCTTCTTTGTCCAGTTTGGCCATAACCGCTCCAAGCTCGACAAAGCTGAGGCCGCTCAAGCTTCTTGAGCTCACAGCCATATCCTCTCGAGTTTCATCGAGTTACACACTCTTCGATTTTCAAATTATGCATTATATCTTGCTTGGCTGTTTTGATGCCGGCGAACGCAACGTTAGGATGACTTTAATGACACGTCGAGGTATATCAGGCTTCGTATCTCATTCGAAGTGGACATAAATAAATTTGCCTACGTAAGGTGTCTGGTATGCAGCTATATTGGCAGCATGATTGGGAAAAGAACGACGGTGTTACAGATGTCTTTCTTACGAAAGTGGCTTAGTCACAGAAGCATCACGTGCAACGTTCTACGGAATTTAAACCAACTTAAGAAATTTCATATTGTGTCGTAGATGCCTGGCAGCCAAACTTCCAATGATAGGTAAGATTTTCTTACAAGATGCATATGTCGCCGGATGAGAAATTATCATATTGTGTAACGGTGTTTGATTGCTAAAGCAGCTTATTTAGTAGTGACAAATTGACTTTTCTCATGAAGCTTGGGATAATAAAAGGCTCTAGGATGTATTGGTATTATAGAATTTGTCTATCCAAAGGGTTAAATTTATAAATGCTAGTGTCATTCCATATGAGTCCTTGAGGAAAATGGTCATTGCAACTCTTTTTGTTTGGAAGGCCTCACTTGGTGTGAATCATGTCACGATTTCAATTAAAGTTGTTGATTAGAAAGGACCCCGTGAGTCACTCTAGATCTAAGGATGAATGTGCAGTCGGGCTTGCCGTACCCTGAGGAGCATGCGAGCGCACCTTGCACGGAAAGTGATCCACTTGCTAAACTATCCACGCACAATTTGCTACGTCACTTAAAGTACCAAGCTCGTATATCCTTCACGTTTTCTAACCGTGATACAATCACGTTGTACATCTCAACATACAGGAAAAGTCTCAACTCACCAGCAACTTTCCTAGAGTATCCCATAATCAAACAATAAGTTTCGGACGTATCCTCTAGGAGTGCTACTTAGCCACCAAAACGGAGCTTCAGGGTCAAGGAAACCACCGATGACGTACATAGTCACGAGACCTCCAGACACCACAAAAGGGACGATTCGGAGCCCGGTGTCCTTGGACAATACAAGATATGTAGCAGTAGCAAAGGCCAGCACCATTGCAAGTATGGCAACGTACATGCTATAAGATGCGACCTTGGCGTATCTTACCCGTAGCCTATCGCTCACGAAACAAGTATCGAATTGTAAGAATAATGCCAGGATTGAGAAACCAAACGCTGTTGTGTTAGAAATCACAAAGGCTTTGAAAGCAGCCCTGCCAGCAAGAATCGCCATCCCTTGGTCGGGTCCGTCCTGGTTATAACCTCCAGGCATCGTGAAGGATGCGGCGAAGCTGACTGTCGCTATGAGCACTGCCACTAGCAGTTGAAGGTCAATGATCCCTCTTTTTGAGGAATAGAAATTTTCCGGGTTGGCAATATTACTTCCTGTAATTATCGACGCAGCTGGTTGACCCTCAACATTTTGTTTGTCCCTCTTCCTAACATACTCAATAACACGGTCTTCATAAAACGGCCTCCCATGATATCTTTTCAACAAGTGATCAACTTTTGCAGCTTGGTAGCCACCCTAAAAATTGAACAGAATGTATCAATTAACGAGTGGTCTTTGCCAGCGAAATACTTCAATCTTTACACACTCAAAATCCATCTATAACAAGCAAAACTCCTGGCAAGTCCTAAAACATAATGGAGAATTCATTGAATTCATGTCTTTTAGATAAGGTAGCAGTTAGATAAAACAGTAAATATAGTTTCCTAGAGTAAACAGTTACAGTTTCAAGTATCTTATATCATATCATCTAGGAATTTTTTAAAGTCCTTTTCTCAGATGGGGTAGAGAGCAGGTTCTCTCTTTTGCCTCAAAACCGTTTGAAAGTAGGCAGGAAAGGAACATAAGGAATTTACCTAAAAAGTGTACAAAATATCCGGATTCATTCATATGAACGTGGCAAGATAGTTGTTTCCAAAGTTAGAAGGCACATGTGAACTTTTGGATTTGGATTCTCCTAAGTTACATCTTAAAGTCACCTCTAAAGTGGTTGACACATCAGGATAAGAGCCATCAGAGTCCAGATTCATTCTGCATTTTCCTTCCTATTTCCATTTCTTTCCTTTCATTTTCTCTTTATCCCTAACTTTAGAGGAACCCAACCCCAAATGTTTTGCATTGTTTGTTTGCACCTGAAATGAATATCACCTGGGGCACAGTTTCTAATGATACTGAAGAAATTACTCTGCGAGTGAACAACTCTAGCTCTATGGTGTTCGAGCAAGCATACCTCTTTATGAGCAGAAAAAATATCAAGGGCTGTCTTATGATCCTTATTTGTAGCAAAAATGTCCACCCTCTTGTCTCGTCCAAGTATGTAGATGATATTGTACTGTTTATGAAGTGCAGCCAAATGTAGAGCCGTGTTTCCACCAATGTCTTGTTCATTGACAAGATCCTCCAGGTTTGGCGTCCTTAGTATGCACTTGACAGCATTTACTCGTCCACCGAGAACAGCTGCATGTAGAGCCGTTTGCCATTTGTTGTTTATTATGTCACAAGCATCAGGACAGGCTTTAACAAGCTCATCAATGACTTTTACGTGGCCCTGAAAGGCTGCAATGTGAAGAGCCGAGTCCCCCTCTTTGTCTAAGTCGTATGCCACAGATTTGTCGTGCCGCAGGAGAAGTTTCACTTCTTCCTCTTTGCCAATGCAAGAGACATAATGAAGAGGAGTCCACTCCATATCATCTCTTTCTCTGATCACTTCTGGTCTCTTTTCCACAATCTTCCACCAACCTTTGCATAAAAATAGGAATACGTCATGAATTAAAAAACTGTTCTAGCATCTTGACATAGACATGTCACGATACTTACTGGTCAGTGAGCCATGCCTTGCAGTATGCAGAGCTGTCAATCCCTTAGGGCTCTTATGAGAGGATGACGATGAGAAAGCACCTAAAATCAGCTCAGTGATATCAGAAAGTCCTCTATTTGCTGCAAGATAAAGCGGGGATTCATTAGCAACATTAGTAATACTGCAGAGTTGAGGATCTTCTTCAATCAGCAACTTCACCACCCAATAATGGTCTTCTCTCACTGCATCGTTTTTCACTGGATGGTGCATCACCGCATAGTGCAGCGCAGTATCCTTATGCAAATTCGACTTTCGAAGTAGCTCTTTGCATGCCTCAACTCGCCCTTTTTCAACGTCCGAATGCAGTGGCTTAGCCAGATCAATGAAGACTTGAACCACTTTATCGCTTCCCACTTTAGCAGCAACGTGCAGGGGAGTGTCTCCTTTGCGGTTAACCTGCCAAAGAAGGGACGGTCCCGATGGACATCGAAGGAGGCGTTTGATGAATTCAACCTGCTTGTATTGAGCAGCAACGTGAAGAATGTTATTGTCCTTTGGCGTCTTTCGGTGGAAAATGTCCTCTTCATGCTCTTTCAGGGAATCAAAGTTTCCTGATTTTGCAGCCTCATACACTTTAGGATGCATTCCCGTTCTGAGAAGTTCAAGAAAATTTCTTTAAGCTTCACTTGAGTAAAGCTAAACATCTAAAGAAAGAGGCAAGACTGGCACCGGCCCTCGTTGGTCGCAGGCGAGGGCTCGCAGACGCTTGCGCGCCGACCCTTACCCTCCTTCACCACCTTCCATCGACAGAGCACCGTGAAACAGAAACAAGGTACTGAGCACAGTTGAAGTTTAAGGCGCAAACTCAAAAATTTACCTGTAAACCGATTCGATATTGCTGTCAGCCAAAGGAGTCAAGCGTAGAGCCTCGCTCGCCTCGCTCGCTCCGGATGACCAGCAACTGCAGATCATCGGCGACGCCAGACAACCAACGATCCCACGCGGCTACTTAAGACAGCGGCGCCGAACGACCAGCGACTTCAGACGGCGACTTCAGAGGGTGATTCTCGGGACGGCAAGTCCGGCAGCTTCGCCGGGTCGGTGCTAGGAAGAGCCGACGCAATGAGGGAGCGAGAGACAGAGATGGTTGACGAAAGATGGGAAGCGAGGAGGAGAGAGGACGTGTGGTCCGTCGGCACCACCGAGAGAGAATTTAAAGCCTGCATCCGCGGTTGGTGGGGAGGTAGAATTCCCGCCGCCGCCTCGCCGCCCCTTGCCTGTCGAGATCCGGGGGCGGCTCGAGACTGTCTTGACTCTCTGTATTTGACTCTTTTCCCTTTGAGTTTTCAACGTCAGGGAGATAATGAAAGGGAAAATGAGAGTAGGACAGCACCGTCGCTCTCTCTCTCTCTCTCTCTCTCTCTCTCTCTCCCTCGCCATCGCAATTTTCCTCGAGCCGGTCCCACCAAGTTGGATGTTTTAAATAAAAAAACAAAATCAATGAATAAAAATAAAAATAATAAAATTGAAAAGACCTTTTATTGCAAAACTCCATTTTTAATTTTTTTTTTAACAGCAAAACTCCATTGATATGTAGTACTTTTATTACAGGACAAAATAAATGTAGGATTTTCATTAACATCTATGAACCGCCTTTTTTATACACTAGCAGTCTTAAAAGAAGAATATACTTCATTTAACAGGAGGATTACAGATGTCGAAATTGAAACTCGAATCATTGAGTACACAATTTAAAGCTCCGATAAATTTTAGCCAGAGCCCCAAACTAATCGAAGCTTACTCAGAAAATCAAAATCTTGATTATCTTGTGACTTACCAAAAATAAAACTTATTTGCAAATCTCAAAGTATATAAGATTCGTATGATTACATTTTGTGCCTCGCTACTTTTTTTTTTGGGTACCACCCTACTTTTTCACCATGTTAGCCTGATTTCAATTTATAATAACATAACTAGATAAGAATGCAGTATGTCTACGTTTCACAAGTGCTAGAAAGAGACTTATTGTAGTGTATAAATTTTTTTTATTTTGTTTGGTTATATCTGAAACCTTATAAAATTATTTGGATTACATAGGTGATAGGTGGGATACTAATTTGACTTTCATTATATCTCGTTGCGAAAGGCGAGCGATCGAACAATAATGTAGATAGAGAAGAAAATAAATCGGACACCAGATTTACGTGGTTCAGTCGTAAAGACCTATGTCCACGGGAAGAACATCATCAAATTTCACTATAGATGAAGCGATGATACAATGAGATTACACACTCAAGTCACTTAAACACTCTCTCGGTGATTCCCAAGTCTCAATTACACTCAATAACGCATGTAGTGTTTAGCCCCAAAATTCCTCAAGAAATAATCTCTCAATTTTACGAATGAATTACACGCAAATCTTACTACAAGATTTAATTGGCTACAGATACTAATCTTTCTTGAATGTAATTCACGACAAAGAAAATCTCTTCCAAGCACTCGACAATGAGACGGCATTTCAAGACTAGTTCTTCATGATCAACGGCGGAACACCGAGCACTCATGCGACGCTGACGTGCGGCTACGTTGATCGTCGAACGTATGGCTTCATACGTAGGGTTTTCTTTTCTTTTAAACTGACTTCACGCGCATGCCAAAGAAGGAAATCGTGTGCCCATGGTCAAATAGTTGACCTGGGCCCACCAACGTTGGATTCACGCGCACATGCAGAGAGCTTTCCCCTTTTATTTATCCATCAGCCCATCCACCTTGGGCCCACCACTTTAACAAATCTTCACGTGCAGGGCTTATCTATCCATTCTGCGTAGAGCTGCAGCGACGTCCCTCGAAAGAAAAGAGAAACTTCGGCGGCTTCACTCCGATGAGAAAAATTCCTTTTTTTATTTTATTTTAATTATTTCCTCCTTTATGCAGCTTTAAGGTTCAGTGAATCTCAAACTCGAGTCATAAATTTAACAGTATCTATAACAAACAAAACTATCTTCATGATTTCACTACAAAAGAGTTAAGATTTATGTGCAGGATTGTTCGTTTAAGTAAAATAACTTCTCACGAATTAGTTTGCTAAATTTTCATACATTTGGTTTTCGATAATGATTAGTTAACACAAAAATTATTTACAACTAAAAATGTATATGTATACATAACGTTAGGAATATGAATTCACTAAGTTGTAAATAGAAAACATTTTCGGGAAAAATGATTTCCTGAAAAATATATTCCTTTGTTATGGAATTTTTTCCTCAAAATAAACGCACACCTATGTAATTATTCAAATTTGACCGAAAAAAGGTAGTTATTCAAAGCTGCTAAAAAAAAGCCCATAAGTAAAAGTATGTATGTCCTTGTTGGTTGCAATTTCTTTTTGGAAAAAAGAGCCAATATCTGGGAATATTTTGTCGAGATTCTTTCCAAATTTAGTGCATGTCTATTTTATGCTTCCGATTGCCAATATTACTTCAACTGCAATTTGCGGTAAAAAAGGCACCGTTATTCACGGGGAATAACGATGCCATCACCATAACCTTGTCCAAAATAAAAGTTAGAATAAAAATGTTGTTTTAGGTATTGGTTCACACTTGAATTAATGTTAATACACACGTAATAGAGAGAATAATGAAATAAGATAAATCAGCATTTCTTTTAGTCAAATTAGGTGATGTTGTTGCGCGAATTTTATTGCATAAATTTAACAAATTTTAGGACTTTATTACATTTTTTAAATTTTTTTTAGGATTTAATTGTATATTTGCGATAATTTTTTAGGATTTCATTTATGTACTAGTTCCCAATAGATATTGGAAATGATTTTCTATATATCTTTTCAAGTAAATAAAATCCCATATTAAGGTCCTATAAATATATAATTAGCACAATAGATAACAAGCAACAAAATTTAAAAGGAATATTCACGAAAAGAGGTTAATATCACGAAAATCACAAATTGATACAATCATAATAAATTTTCTCAAAAATTAATTTTTTTAACCACAAAAAACTCTAAACTGGCATATTTATGATAAATTTATTCTTATTTTATTTCTGTTAAATTTGATTAATATCACAAAAATCACAAATTGATACACTTGTGACAAATAAGGGTAAAATCCCAAATTAATGCACCCGCCGCTTGCCACAGAAACTAACACATAATAAATTTATCATAAGTGTACCAATTGAGGGTTTTTATATGTCAAAAAATTAGTTTTGATAAATTTGTCACGAGTGTTTCAAACCCGAAGTTAAATTCTACACTATTTCCACAATTTTATTGGCTGCTGAAAATACCTCATCATATTAAATTAACTACATTATCCCTTGTGGGTCACACTCTTGATTTAATATTATTTCTTACCTATTTTTTCTTTTTTCTTTTGTTTAAATTTTACCAGAAAATAAAACTATCCACATCTCTTTCAAGTAACTTTTTTCACCCTAGTTGTTTCTTTCACATCCATTACAATTCAATATTTCCTTCATTTTTGTCTACTTTTGAATTTATTCCCGTTGTTATAATTCAAGCAAGCACTAATCATAAATTGGAGTAAAGAAAAGTTAGTTTTATCTGTAAATTATTTACTTTTTTTCCCTATACTATCCTCACGATCTTAAATTTTTAATTTCGATATTGTGGTTGATATATGCATCATATACAATGTACTCATCTTTCATTGCATTTTTTTTTTCATAGTGTAATATGGAATATAACATTGTTTTTTTTTGCCTAAATACATCTATCCATGATGGAAACTGTGAATGGAGAGCATCAATTAATCATGTCATCAAGTTTATTTGAAATTTTACCTAATAATTTTCTAACGCGAGTGGATCCTATGAGAGTATGCAGATGCATTTTCTTGCTCAATGTTATGTTGTCTCTATTAAAGGTCCAAGATAGACAAAAATCTTTTTCTTGGTTGCGACAGGAGAGGTAATTATCGTGATTAATATAATGTTTACATTGCATGTTAGAGATGAAAGACCGAAACTTGTTTGGTTGATTGTCCTTTGAAGTTTGTTGCTATAAATAGAAGAATGGACGGGGACCATCCAAAATATTTAATGCACCATAAAATGAATAATTAAATAATTTGAGTACTGTTTCACCAAATAAAATGAAAGTTGAGTAGTTAAGATACACATACTACAACATAATGACTTATGTTAAGTTACAATTAAATGAAATGTGAACTGAGACCGGTAGAAAGTTCTTTTCATTTTTACTTGTGCTTAAGTTACTTTTTGAATGATATTTTCCTAGTACAGAAGAAACGGAAATGTACAACTAAATAACATAATAATTGGCTTTTCTTGGTCAAATAATTAGTTAGCTATCTACATAATAATTATTTTCTAGAAAAAGAGGTACACCAATTTTTGTTTCAGATGGAGAAAGAAAAGAAAAGGATCGGAAGAGAGCGAGCGATTGTTTATTCTCCTAGTTGTGCATGGATCGGAAGTGGTAAATTTCCGCCCTTCTCCGACTAGTACATATGCTTCAGATTGTCAGTGAGTCTCGCTTAATTGTATTTTTCTTCAGTGAGTGATAAAACTAAGAATAGATGGTATAATCAGTGAGACTAGGATCTGTCATTCTTCTGAAGTTATGCTAATTTGATTGCTTATAATAGAAAAGTCCCTCCCGGCAATTTGGACTTTTCCATGTTTCATCGACTTCTCTCGTGTAACTTGTTGCCGCTGTTGTAATTATGGTTATAATTATGGTTAATGGATCAACGGAAGCCAATAAATTAAGATACGTTTTTCTGTTCACGTATCTCTTTTTGGATTCATGAATTTCCTATACTTTTATGTTCACGTATCTATTGAATTCATGAATTTCTTAGATTCATGTATCGTTTAGTTCATGTATTTATTGAGTTCATGAATCTCATGAATTCACGTATCTTTGGATACATGAATCTCTTGGATTCACGTATCTCTTTATTCATGAATCTCGTGGATACACGCGTCTATTTAATTCATGTATCTCTTTAGTACATGAACTAAAAAGCTCTATAAATAGATATGAGCATAGAGCTTCATAAGGGATTTTTGGTTTTTGGTTTTTCCGACTTGATTCCAAAAGAGCTTTGATATACGTTTCGACTCTTCTGTTTTTCCTGAGTGTGCTAGTTCAATTAAACGGTTCGACTGAGTCCTGTTTGCATAGTGCTAATCCAAACAGGCTCGAGGTGTTGTATCTTGGGAGGCATAGTTTGTGAATCTGCGGAGCACCATTGGCAGGAACTAATCGCCTTAAGGAGATTCGGTTATCCGTACCTCACCTCCAATTTTATGTTATTTTTCAATGATATCTTATTTTCTTCTTCTCCAAGAGTTGTAAGTTTACATAAAAAGAAGAATATTATATAGTTATTATCGTCTTCTTTATATTGATGTTCTGACTACAACAAACAGTTTGTGTATTCTCTGAATTAATTTCCAATAATCTTAAGGCGATTATTTCACACTATTTGTTGTTCTTGTCAGATTATTGAGATGGTTGAAAACAATCAAGTGCTATTCAATTTTCCGAATGTTTCAGGAGATGTTCCTATGGTAGATTCAACTGTTGCTATGGAAGATGTTCAACCCTCAAGGTCTGAATTTGTAGTAGCCAATGCTACGGGCCCTTGGGCTAACACCAATTTTGGTGGTGCGGGTACAAGTCATACGACTGGTATGCCCGGGACTGTTTTTCAAAACAGTGTAGGCCAAATGGCTTTTGGCTTCGTTTCTAGAGGGACGGTTCAACGAACCTTGCCTACTGTGATGGCAACACCTCCAGTTACAACTAATGAGAGATCTGCTGTGGTGATGTCTAAAGCATCTCTAGTGTCGAATACTAATGGCTGGTGGCTAGACACGGGTGCCACAAATCACATATGTGCAGATAAACATATGTTCTCATCTTATGAGAAGGATGAAGAAAATGAGAAGCTATATGGCTAACTCTGCATCAACAAAGATTGCCAGAAGAGGAAAGGTGATCCTGAAGTTTACATCTGGCAAGGAGGTCGCCCTGCTGAATGTGCTGCATGTACCAGATATTCGGAAAAATCTAATTTCTGGCCCTATACTTGTCAAGAAGGGTTTCAAAGTTGTATTTGAATTTGATAAGTTTGTACTTTCAAAAGGAGGGATGTATGTGGGGAAATTGTACTTATGTAATGACCTGTTTAAGGCCAATGTGGCTGTCATTGATGTAAACTCAAAGTATGTGTGCCCAAAGACTATTAATAAAGAAAAGTCTTCAGTTTACACTGTTGTGTCTCCTTATCTATGGCATGGTAGATTAGGACATGTAAACTATGGTACAATGAAGAGAATAGCAAACTTGGGGTTAATTCCAAGATTTGAGTTGGATGCCCGTTACAAGTGTGAGACTTGTGTTGAGGCCAAGTTTGCCAAGAAACCTTTCAAATCCATTGAAAGAACAAGTGAACCTCTACAATTAATCCATAGTGATCTATGTGATTTAAAGTTTGTAGAAAGTAGAGGTGGAAAGAAGTACTTCATCACATTTGTGGATGATTGTACTAGATTTTGCTATGTTTATTTACTAACTAGCAAAGATGAGACTATGAGCATGTTTGTCAAGTATAAAGCTGAAGTTGAAAACCAATTTGATAAACGAATCAAAGTGCTTAGGTCTAATAGAGGAGGAGAATATAGTTCAATCAATTTGAAAGAGTTTTGTGCTAGTTTTGGAATAATTCTCCAAACGACTGCACCTTATACTCCACAACAAAATGGAGTTGCTGAACGATTGAACAGGACACTAAAGGAGATGGCTAACGCCATACTTTTGAGTTCAGGTTTACCTCAGAACTTGTGGGGGGAGACAGTTTTAACTACAAATTATATTCTTAATGAAATACCTCACAAAAGGCTAGGTAAAACTCCATACAAGTTATAGAATGAAAAGTTACCATCCTACAATTTTCTAAAAGTGTGGGGATGCATAATGTGATTTATAACGGTAAGTCTAGACACATTCGTCATAGACACAATACCATAAGCAGTTGCTCTCAAATTGAATCATTTCTTTAGACTTTGTAAAGTCAAAGGAAATTATTGCGGATCCGCTGACAAAAGATTTGTCGAAAGAGCAAATAAACTGTGCATCGAGGGGAACGGGTTTAAGAGCCTTAACTCAATAAAGAGATTCTAGGGTGGAAACCTAACCTATGTGATTGGAGATCCCATGAACTAGGTTCAATAGGACAATGCAAATTTTGGAAACTCTAGTGTAAGCATTGTCTACCATTCCTATGATGCAACAGTGCTCTCCTACAATGTTATTAAGGGTACGCTATGCGTTTAATGATTCATATAACTTGGAATATAACATCCAAGTGAGATATGGTAGGATATCTTTAATAGGAATGCACCTATATGCGTGGAGCTGGCCGACTCTATGAAAATCTTTAAAGGCTAGATTTTCTAAAGCACGCATGAATCCCAAGAGGTTCAGGGCCGAAAGAACGAACACAACCGAGAACCAATCTTGAATTGGAAATACTCCGTGTGAGGTTTATTGTCTAGGCTTACACAAACAACTCACGATTCAAGGCTTAGTCCATCGACTAGTTAAGTAAGTCCGATAAGCTTTCACTAAAGAAGGTTCAAAGCGAAAGCTACCTATCTTGATGCGACTTATTTCAACAGGCATGCTCAGATTCCTTCGAGTCAAAAATGTTTTGTTGATCCATTAATGTGGGGGATTGTTGTAATTATGGTTATAATTATGGTTAATGGATCAACGGAAGCCAATAAATTAAGATACGTTTTTTCTGTTCACGTATCTCTTTTTGGATTCATGAATTTCCTATACTTTTATGTTCACGTATCTATTGAATTCATTAATTTCTTAGATTCATGTATCGTTTAGTTAATGTATTTATTGAGTTCATGAATTTCTTGAATTCACGTATCTTTGGATACCTGAATCTCTTGGATTCACGTATCTTTTATTCATGAATCTCGTGGATACACGTGTCTATTTAATTCATGTATCTCTTTAGTACATGAACTAAAAGCTCTATAAATAGATATGAGCATAGAGCTTCATAAGGGATTTTTGGTTTTTGGTTTTTCCGACTTGATTCCAAAAGAGTTTTGATATACGTTTCGACTCTTCTGTTTTTCCTGAGTGTGCTGGTTCAATTGAACGGTTCGACTGAGTCTTGTTTGCATAGTGCTAATCCAAACAGGCTCGAGGTGTTGTATCTTGGGAGGCATAGTTTGTGAATCTGCGGAGCACCATTGCGAACTAATCGTCTTAAGGAGATTCGGTTATCCGTACCTCACCTCCAATTTTATGTTATTTTTCAATGATATCTTATTTTCTTCTTCTCCAAGAGTTGTAAGTTTACATAAAAAGAATAATATTATATAGCTATTATCGTCTTCTTTACATTGATGTTCTGACTACAACAAACAGTTTGTATAATCTCTGGATTAATTTCCAACAGCCGCCACTGAATTCAATCCATTTATACCAATCGACTTCTGCTTGTCCAATGTACTTTATATGGCTTGTTAATCTATGCTTTCTGCTCTTGTAACATGTCTGCCATGCGTCTCTGTGGGAAGATTCTATAGACCCATTTAGGTGGAGAAGTTCTTATATGAATTTACAATGTAGAGTGACTTTATTATATTTGGACCGTAGGAACTAGAGGGACTTCCTAAAGATCTACCATTTATAAGAAACCAGATTTAGTTTACTTGGAGAAGTCCTTATATAAAGTTCTTATATGAATTCCCGTCGCCGCCTCGCCGCCGCATGCGGGCCCTCGCCGGTCAAGATCGGGGGCGCCTCGAGCTTGTCTTACTCTGTATTTGGCTCTTCGAGTGGCCCTCACCGGTCAAGGTCGGGGGGCGCCTCGAGCTTGTCTTACTCTGTATTTGGCTCTTCGAGCGGCCCTTGCCGGTCAAGGTCGGGGGCACCTCGAGCTTGTCTTACTCTGTATTTGGCTCTTCGAGCGGCCCTCGCCGGTCAAGATCAAGGGCCGCCTCGAGCTTGTCTTACTCTGTATTTGGCTCTTCGAGCGGCCCTCGCCAGTCATGGTCGGGGGCCACCTCGAGCTTGTCTTACTCTGTATTTGGCTCTTCGAGCGGCCCTCGCCGGTCAAGATCAAGGGGCGCCTCGAGCTTGTCTTACTCTATATTTGGCTCTTCTCCCTTTTGACTTTTCAACGTGAGGGAGACAATGAAAGGGAAAATGAGAGTAGGACAGCACCGTTACTCTCTCTCTCTCTCTCCACCACCATTTTCCTCGAGCCGGTCCCACCAAGTTGGATGTTTTAAATAAAAAAATAAAATCAATGAATAAAAAATGAAAATAATGGAATTGGAAAGACCTTTTATTGCAAAACACCATCGATATGAAATTCTTTTTATTGCAAGGACAAAACAAATGTAGGATTTTTATTAACTTCTATAAAACATCTTTCTTTTACACTTGCAGTCTCACAAGAAGAATATACTTCAGTTAACAAGATGATCATAGATGTCAAAATGGAAACTCGAATACATTGTTCACACAACTTAAAGCTCCCATAAATTTTTAGCTCAAGCGCGAAAACAATCAAAGTTTACTCAGAGAATCAAAATCGTGATTACCTTGTGACTAACCAAAAATAAAACTTATTTACAAATTTAAAAGTGTATTAGATTTGTATGATTACATTTTTTACCTCGCTACTTTTCTTTTTCTTTTTGTGCGGCCATACTTTTTCTCAATGTTGGCCTTACTTCAATTCAAAATAACATAACTTGCTAAGCATGTAGTGTATAAATTTTTTATTTTGTTCGGTAATATTTGAAATATTATAAAGTAATGTGGAATACATGGGTGGGATACTAGTTTGACTTTTATTGTATCCATAACAAATGAAAATGTCTTCATGATTTCACTACAAAAGAGTTGAGTTTTGCATGTAGGAGTGTTTGTTTAAGTGAAAGAACTTCCCACAAATTAGTTTTTTGGAATTTCATACATTTGGTTTTCTAATAATGATCGGTCAACAAAAAATCATTTATTACTAAAAAAATATATATGTTTAAAATTAAGAATATGAATTCATTAAGCTGAAAACAGGAAAATATTTCCGAGAAAAATGATTTCCTGAAAAGTGTTTTCCTTTGTAATGAAACTCTTTTCTCATAATAGACGCACACTTAAGTAATTATTCAAATTTGACCAAAAAAAAAAAAAGGAAGCTATTCAAAGCTGCTAAAAAGTTCATTAGTAAAAGTTTTATGCCCTTGTTGGTTCCTGGAAAAAAGAGCCAATAGGAATATTTTGTCAGATTCTTTCCAAATTTGGTCCATGTTAATTTTATGCTTCGAATTGCCAATATTACTTTAATTGCCATTTGCGGTAAAAAAAAAAAAAAAAAAAAAAAAAAAAGGCACCATTATTCATAGGAAATAACAATGCTGTCACCATAGCCTTGTCCAAAATAAAATTTAGAACAATGATGTCATTTTAGGTATTGGTCACACTTGAATTAAATTTAACATGCGCATAAAGAGAGAATAATGAAATAAGACAATTTAGCATTTGTTTAGTCAAATTAGGCGATGTTGCCACACGAACTTGATTGGAAAAATCTGACAAATTTTAAGATTTTGCTGCATTTTTTCTGAAAGTTTTAGAATTCAATTGCATATTCGTGAAAATTTTTATGATTTCATTTATGCGCTTGTTCCCAAAAGATATTCCAAATGATTTTCTAGTTCTAAGTAAAGAAAATCCCACATAAGGTTGTTGACACCTAAATTTTTTTTACCCAAAAATCATTTTGAAAAAATATTTCATGTCAAATTCTTGCATATAAATTATCTAAGTGTTTAGTATAGTTTCTTTTTTAATGGAAGATGATTTTCCTAAAAAAGTAAAAAAAAAAAAAAAAGTTGGGGCCAAAATGCAATTTCCAAAAGTTGAGGGACCAATTCACAAAAATTCGCCTAAACCCTTAAATCATCATCTGGTCACTAATTAAGTTGAAATTGAACTTGGGCCAAGTCGAATCAATCAAATCAAGCCAAAAGGACCAAATTTGCATTAAATTGGATATTTTCAGATAAGAAAATGGCCAACTTTGAAGGACTCTCTTGCAATATTGGGTGGAGACAATTGCGAAAAATGGTCAAGATCTTAAATTACTATATATGAGCTTACTAATTAATCAAAAACCGCAGCCAAATAGATGGATTAAAGCACTCAAACCAGCTACCAAAGCCCAACCCACAATTAATACTTAATTCGGAGCTGCTAAGTAGGCATATTGGTGGCCCCACCATATTCCACTCAGTCGCCCAATTAGCTTGATCTTTACACGTGATGGAAGACCATTATTGGTAGTACAAGTGGATGGAAATTGGTCAAGGATAAGCTGCTGAAAGCACCGGAAAATCGCAGCAAAATCCAAACACTCAACGGTTGTAGAATTGAAAATTTTGGCTAAGTCCAAAAGTTGTTGAAGCATCCCTATTGATAGGCTTGGTAGGGGGATAAAAGACTGACCAAAAATCCCCGAATTCAAAGGATAAGATTTATGAAGCAAGCTCCTTCAAGGCATGAGAGGGAGGAGACGAGGAGGAGAGGAGAGAGTTCACGGTCGTCCCCTAAAGGGTCCCTCAAAAGTAACTCCAGAAAAAAAAAAAAAAAAAAAAACTCATAAATTCTAGACCGACCTTGGTAGAGAAAAGTGAAATTTTCACAAACTTCACTCAAAGATCTTTCCAACCATAAGTCACACGTCCCAAATAGATATTGGGAGGGCCTCCTAAAGCCCCCCGAAAAACACCCTTTCAGCAAGCCAAGAAAGACTGAATTTAATTAAGCCTAGTTGGTCACGGGGAAAGGAAAGCGAGTACTTTTGAAAAAATTGAGAAACAAATAAGGAAAAGCTTGACTTGTACCCCAAACTAGAATACATATAGTTTGGTTTGGTGTTAACTTTTTCAACGAAAGAGGTCTTAAAGTCTAATTTTAGAGGTCAACGAAAACCTTCGTTATTAGTTTTTTTTTTTTTTTTTTTTTTTTTTTTTGCAGATCTCATTTCCAGTTGAAGAAACCAACTTCCACGGGCCTCCGATGATAATTTCTCAGTTTCCTTGGCCAAGAGCTACTTGCAAAAGAAACTATGAAGCAAGTTAAGAATTCTAGATGTATTTTTGGTCAATTTTGAACATGTTTCAACCATGAAAAATCAAGAAGAAAACTAGTCTAGAAAACTAATATTCGAGGCTAGAATTTTTCTAAGTATTGAAGTCTCTTCAAGAGTTTGTTTGATTTGCTACACCTCATTTCGTGCATTACTTGTCTTTGTGACTTGGATTAATGTTATATGGGAGTACAAATGATGCATAGGTCAACTTGGTTTGGTCTTTAAATCACCGTGTGAACTATGAGATCGTAAAAAATCAAGCCTATCCACATTAGTTCATGGCTGGTTAGTGTGGACTTTGCATGTGTGCTTCTTGGAGAGGTTGTTTTGATGTGTTCGATTGGTCATTCTCTATGATGTTTGTTGCATTTGAAAACTCATGTTACCTTCTTTCACTTAGATCAAGTAATGTTTCCCTTAGATCTCATATGTGATGAGTGTCGGGGCTTGAATATGGGTATGCAACCTGTTTGCTTGACTTCAAACCCAGATTTGCAAAATCAGCTCAAACTCGCATATTTGAAATCGATTTCAATTTAGTTCTTTTGTATTTTAAGCTATGATTTCTATCTAATCTTGCTCCTTGCATGTAGTATAATCTTGATACTTTAGTTCTGCATGAGATTGCTTATGGGTTGAGATTGAAGGCCACAAACATGGCCCGAGAAAGTTGGTTTTGGATGATTTGATGCACGTCAAGTGTTTGACGAAATGCACAAACCAAGTTTCGATCTTGAAATGGTTGATTTGAGCTCGGTTATTGTGATATCCATGTGTTGTGTTATTCCATGTTAGCATAGATCGATTTAAAGAATTATTATTAATATATTTTAAAAAAATCTGAAAATTTCAAAAATATAAGAAAAAAAGTTAGATAGTATCAAATTAGGGCATAAATGACATTTATGAGATTTTCCTAATTTTATAAAGTCGTTGTCCTAACTTGATGCTATTTTGATATTCTATAATCATTTTTTTTTTTTTTGTAAATAATCTATTTTGTGTAGATTAGTATTAATTAGAGTAATTTCATGCATATTTAAATTCTCATTTTGCTCAAGGGGGTCTTGTCCAAGGGCATGATAACAAGGCTATGTAATATTATTTGCCCAACTTGTATCGGGTCTTTCTTTTCTGCATTACTTTCAAGTCATTTCAATTTTTTGGATGTTATTTACCACACCGATTTTCAATAATTTGAGTGTAAATTTCTTTTCTAAATTATGTTAAGATCAGTCTAGAGATTAAAAAAAAAAAACCTACAAAAACATTTGCATGGACACATAGTAGTTCATAAAGATCATAATTAGTAATCAAGATTGTATGTTCATTTAAATAAACAATCTTTCAAGTTAGTGGTATTGCAACGGTGCTAATAGAAACATTAGCGTAAATAAATCCTTGTTCCCAGAAATCTCTGGTTGCGTAGGAATCAAGACAACACTCCCGTGTCTCGATTAGTTTTTAACCGACCCCAATAGGCTAGTGGCAACTCCTAGAAATATTTAGGTTGTTAAGAATTGAAATACGAAATCCAATGTTGTGCGAGGTATGGGCTTGGGAGAGCCCACGCCTAATTTAGGCTATTGGTCCACCTCTTTAGGCAAATACCTCTAAACCTTCTTCATTTTCCCTGGACGGAAAAAGAGAGGTTGTGCCAAAGGTCCCATAAATACATAATTAGCACAATCAATAACAAGCAACAAAATTTAAAGGAATATTCAAGAAGTAGTTTCAATATTCGTAGAATTCACAATCTCATTGCCCGGACTTATTCCTACGATGACAATTTTCTCAACGACAAGACTAGATAAATTCAATCTACCTAAAAGCAAAAATTAAAAGGAATAATCATAAAAGTGGTTAATACCAAGAAAAATATTTATTTCCAAACTAATTTTTTAACAACAAAAAATCATGAACTGGTATATTTATGACAAATTTACCCTTATTTAGTTTTCGTTGAATTGGGTTAATATCACAAAAATCACAAATTAAGTACACCCATTTGCCATTCAATTTAGTCATTTGATGATAAAGTTTTACGGAAACTAACGAATATAAAATTTGTTATATATTTACCACTTTGAGGTTTTTGGTAATCAAAAAATTAGTTTTTGATAAATTTGTCATAAATGTTCTAGTTCCAAGGTTAAATTCTTTGCTATTTCCACCATTGTATTGGCTGCTGACACTCCCCTATCATATTGACTTAACTATATATCTCTTTCGGGTCACACTCTTGATTTTATATTATTTTTTACCTTTTTTTCTTTTTGTTTTGTTTTAATTTTACTAAAAGACAAAATTATCCACATTTCTTTCAAGTAACTCTTTTTCACCATAACCGCTTCTTCAACACCCATTACATTTCATTATTTCTTTTATCTTTGTCTTCTTCCAAACTTATTCCCCATTGTTATAATTTGAGCAAGCATTAATCATATATTGGAGTAAAGAAAATTTAGTTTTAACCGCAAATTTCTTACTTTATTTTCCTAGAATATCCTCACCATCATATATCTTTCAACTTCGATACTGTGGTTGATATGTGCATCATATACAATTTACTCATCTTCCATTGCATTTTTATTTTAGTAGTGCAGTCACTATGGAATACAACATTGTTTTTCGCCTAAATGCATCTATGGATGATGGAAACTGTGAATGAAGAGCATCAATTAACCATGTTAACAAGTTTATTTGAAATTTTACCTAACAATTTTCTAACTCGAGTGGATCCTTGGAGAGTGTGTAGACGCATTTTCTTGCATCAGATTATGTTGTCTCTATTAAAGGTCAAAGATAGACAAATATCTTCTTCTTGGTTGTGATAGGAGAGGTAATTATTGTAATTAACATAATATTTCCGTTGCGTTAGAGATGAAAGTAAAAAATCACTGTGTTATCTATAAATAGAAGAATGGACAAGTTCATTCAAAATATTTAATGCACCACACAATAAATAAATAAAAAATTGACTATTGATTCGCCAAATAAAATGAAAGTAAGTAGTTGAGATACACATACTACAATATAATGACGCATGTTAAAGTTACAAATTAACCAATTGTGAACTAAAACTGGTAGATAGGTTTTTCCATTCTTGCTTGCGCTTCAGTTACTTTTTGAATGATATTTTTTTAGTACAATGGAAAAAGAAATGTACAACTCAATAACATAATAGTTAGCTCTTTTTGGTCAAATAATTAGTTAGCTATCCATTTAATAATTATTTTGTGGGAAAGAGGTACAAAATTTTTTGTTTCAATTGGAGAAAGAAAAGAAAAGGATCAGAAGAGAGCGAACGATTGTTTATTCTCCAAGTTGTCCAAGGATCGGAAGTGATAATTTCGGCCTTTCTCCCGACTAGTACAAATGCATCGGATTGTCAGTGAGTCTAGGCTAATTGCATTTTTCTTTAGAGAGTGATGAAACTAAGAACAGATGGTAGATAATCAGTGAGACTAGGACCTGTCATTCTTTTGAAATTATGCTAATTTGACTGCTCACACTAGAAAAGTCCTCGGCAATTTGGACTTTTAAATGTTTCTTCGAGCTCGCTTTTGTAACTTGTTGCCGCGACTGAATTCTCAATCCATTTGTACCAATCGACTTCTGCTTGTCCAATGTACTTTATATGGTTTCTTAATCAACGCTTTCTGCTCCTGTAACATGTCAACCGTGCCTCCCCGTGGGAAGTTTTTATAGACCCATTTAGGTGGAGAAGTTCTTATATGAACTTACAACATAGAGTGACTTTATTGTGTTCGGACTGTGGGATCTAGTGGGACTCTCTTAAGATCTACCGTTTGTAAGAACCCAGATTTAGTTTATTGTAAGGATGAGCATACGGATCATCATCCAAACCGAGAACTGTCCAAACCGGACCAGATTGGCCAATGTGGTCTAGTTCCCGGTTCCATTGGTGATTGTTGGTATGGTTCCGGTTTCGACAGGGAACCAAATTGGACCAGATCGACGGACTGGATTAACTTTTTTAATAAAATATATTTTTAATTTATTAAAAATAGCAATAAAAACTAAAAATAGTAACAATCCATGTATGTTTCTCAATTTTTTTTTCCTAAGGGATCGATTCCATGGAAATGGAACTAGACCGGACCGGTCGGTCCAATCTAGTTCCCAGTCATGGGACCGTCTAGTCCGGTCCCCAATCCCAAAAAATTGGGAACCAGTCCTCTCGGTCTAGTTCACGAGGACTCGTTCCCTGTTCCTAGGTGGAGCCAAACCAGACCGGGAACCGATCACTCCTAGTTTATTGTATGCTCTTTGATCATCAAATAATTTTTCTGAGAGGCATAAAATGGAATATTCTTTTGATCCATGAACCCGTAACTTGCTATAGCCGATTAAGATCAAATTTATGAACTGTAATGGGTACAGGTACCATTGTCTAGTATCGTCGCTTTTAAAAATCACTGTGTTATCTATGTAAACTGAAATTTATTACCACATTAAGCAGCGTGGGTTTTACCATATAAAATGGAAAAAATTTCCGTTTCCCAACATAAGTTACTTATACATCAAAAATTATAGATGTCGAGGCATGATCTCTCTGGCCGGTCTTCAAGTGACGACTCCGGTGGTCAGCTCAACGCACCGCAAAGAGCACGTTGGCCCTCTTAATTTCTATCCTCACCAGGTTCAGTGGCAAAATCACACGAGAAGTGAACCCGCTTGCAAACAAGAGCCACTTGTCCATAATGAGTATCTACAACATTTTTGGCTTAAGTATGCTTAATTTGATCGACGATATTCTTTGAAGGGGTAGATTATGCTATTAAGAGGAAAAAATAAAGATTATAATCGGCAGAGAAAGATGTATATTGGCAATATGAAGTTATCTTATGCAACCATAGTTAAAGGAAGTCTATTTATTGTGCGTTTGGTAATATTTTTGTTCTCAAGAATAATTTTTATTTAAAAATATATTTTTTGTTCTATTTGTATTATTTGAGTAGAATAATGCATTTAGTAACTGTATAACATTTCTATTCTTTGAATAGAAAAAAATATAGTTCATTTAGTAAAAGAATGTGTTTAGTAACTGTATAATTTCATAAAGTACAAGCACAACCCAAATTTTTAGAAAAAGAAAATGTCTGAGGTTGAGTATGTGACTCCACTACTGACCGAATTAGTCTCTCTTTATCCCCTCCCCAAACTGATTGGCCTAACTTATACACCAATGCTCACAAGCAACCGTCGCTCATAATTTATTTTTCTTATTAATTCTTTGAGTTACAAATAAAGATCACTATGTTTGTTGACAGCTAATTGACTTTTTTGCTAAAATTGTGTTGGTTGTATTATACTGCGGACACCAAAAATTACCCAAGTCCTTGACCTTCAACTCCAACCGGATAAGACCGAGCAAGACATGATTAAGGCGAAATTTGCTAAGCCCTTTTAATCGGCAACCTCAAGTAATCGAGAAAGATGATAAGGATTTGTTGAAAGGCGACACAGGAAAAAGACTAAGTGTTGAGCAACGAGTGTGGGCAAATGAGACTTAGTTCGGTTGACAACTGAATCGAAGCTGAAGTGAAGATCGATGGATCGAGAACAAGATAAGCATTCGAGTTACAAAGCCAACAATTTCAATCGCAATTGTAACAACTCCTTCAATCATGAAGCTAGCACATTCACTAGTTCTAGTATGTTGGCAATATGTGTCCAAAGTCATCTTATGCAACCAAAATTAAAGGAAGTCAATTTATGGCGAGTTTGGTAACATTTCTATTCCCTAGAACAATTTTTCCTATTTTTATTCTTTGGACAAGTTTTGAGTAGAAAAACACATTTGATAGCTACACAAAATTTTTATTTCTCGATTAGAAAAAGAATAGAATTTGTTTGGTACGACCTTAAAAATTTCTATTCCCATTTTTTTTCATTTAATTATAATTTGTCAATGGATACTTAACAATCCATGTTTGGATAAAATTGAACTTTTATAAGGATTTAATTGATCAAGATATTGTAAGATGGCCTCAAAAAATCCAATGCAATAGTTACTCAAAGATGGATGGTTGAAAATGGCAGTAGAGAGTATTATTGGTTTGTAACTCATAATATGATAAGGTTGATAGTAAATTTTCAAGTATTACAATAAACAAGTGCAAAAGAAGAAGAATGTTGTCTAGTGTGATGGGCAAGGATAAAACAATTGAGGATGGAGGCAATTCTAAAATTGGTGCGCTTATTTACACAAACTTATCAAGCCTTCAAGTAAATGATATGTGGCACCCCTCAACGGCCCCGATCCGATTAGGATCGCCACAGTTCGCTTTCCTTTCACTTTTCCTTATAACATGTCACTCTGATACCATTTCAATTACAGCGGGTCCATACAACCGGGGGTTTACATCTTTTAGATCGGTCCCTTACGCAATTTATATACGAAAGCACATCCAACAATTCCATTTCCTATATTCAGAATATGATGCACACCAACTAAAATATTTATAGGTAAAAGTCGCACACTTTTATTTACTTAAACCAGATGGACATCGTTCATTGGTACATCAAAATGCCGTAGTCTTCTATATTCGGCTACACTTCAAAAGATGACTGACATCTCCTCCAACAGTTATACACTTAAAGTCCATTAATCAGTATCGGCATCCAAAAGTTTCCTCCTTTGCTATCCTCCTCATCACAGTCATATCCAACCACTCAATCCATCCACTAATCTAAAATGTTGGTTCCCGAAGGGGTGAGTACAGCCACTCAGCAGGTAAATGACCAATAAACCACTTAATGCATCATGCCATACAATCATCACAATCATAGCATTACATGTCATTGAAGTATCCATGCACAATTTATCTTGATATCATGCACATGTCATCATACCTCATGTACATACATCATCATATAGTCATCACCATCATGTCATGCACTTACCATCATCATGTCACATGTACCACCATGCCATAGGTGCACATACATCCATGCACTTACCATCATCATGCATCCATGCACTCATCATCATCATATCACATGTATCATCATCATTACCATGCATCCATGCACATATCATGTCATATTACATGTACCATCATCATTACCATGCATCCATGCACTCATCATCATCATATCACATGTGCCATCATCATTCCATGCATCCATGCACTCATCATCATCATATCACATGTATCATCATCATTACCATGCATCCATGCACTCATCATCATCATCATATCACATGTATCATCATCATTACCATGGATCCATGCACTCATCATCATCATATCACATGTGCCATCATCATTTCATGCATCCATGCACTCATCATCATCATATCACGTGTATCATCATCATTACCATGCATCCATGCACTCATCATGTCATGCATATATCATCATGCATATTTCAATTTCAATTTCAATTTCAATTTCTCAATTTCATCCTTTCATTTTGGACCGCCACATTTCTCTTTTCCCAGGACCAATGTTTGCATCCCACATTCACCACCCGCGCCCAATCTTGACATTGCGAGGAACCTCCAAGCATGTATCCAAGATACAACCGGGCATTCAGCACCCCCCACATTTCGGGCATCTCGTATCCCAACTGGCATCACGAGGAACCTCCGGCATGTATCCAAGATACAACCGGGCATCCGGCATTTACACTCCCCGCCGAGCATCTCGTATCCCAACTAGCATCACGAGGCATCCCCCTGGGCACAAACCTCTAGGGCTTCCGAAATTATGTACCGACATACCACCAGGATTCCCCCCTCCTCTGGAATTACGTACCGTATACCACTGGGCATCTCGAAACTCCCGAGGAAATCTCCGGGGCTCGCCATGAAAATAGTTTCCCCTACCCTCCGGAATTACGTACCGACATACCACCAGGCCTCCCCTGGAATTACGTACCGTATACCACCTGGCATCCGACACTCCCGGGGCATTATCAACCGCCTCCAACAGTTTCCTCATTTCTCATTGTTCATGTTCACCAATTTATGTCTCAAAATTAGCATGGCATATGATGTAATGGCAAACAAGATCACTTTCATCCTTTGATTCATACATGCATCTCCAATCATCATCATACATGCAGCAAGACACAATCATTCATAACAATACAATGGAGTCCATGCAATTTAGAATAGTCCATTTATCATGCCTTTTGAAGTTTACCAAATTCCAGCTTGTAACATTCCAGCTTGTACCAAATATCCATGTGATTCTCAAAAATCATGAAATCAGGACATGAGATAGACAAGACAATAAGATAACAATTTCGTGAAGAATACAAAGAGTTTCACACAAACACAAATACAGCATGCAATTTCGGATAGAAACAGATTGCGCAGTTTTTGAAATAATTCAATTAAAATACCCGAATGACCTCCAAAAATTATGAAATTTTACCAGGTTGTATTCAAGACCCTAAGGTATATTTTTAGTGAAGACATCTAGGCCATATTCGTCCTAGATAATTTTCTATAGTCATCCGAAGCTTCTGGTTCTAGCACCGAAACGTCCAGTGTAGGTATCTCCGAAATATCGAGTTTTCACCCCCTTATTATTCTTCGTTTCCTATGAAATTTGGATATGTGTTACTTAAAGAGGTCCCCTACAACTTTCATGAAGGTATCTAAGTCCAATTTTCAAAGAACAGTCTCCATATGGATCCATGAAGTCTCGGGTGTCCAGTACCGCGTCTCCAGATTTACCGTCTTCAAGAGTAAGTCGATTCACTAGGCTATACTTGTTTATTTTACTTCAAATTTGAGTATGTTAGTCTTTAAGATGTTCTCTACAAGTTTCATGAAGAAGTAGAAGAGATATTCTTGATAAAAATCAACATGCAACCACAAATCTACCACAAGGTCAGCAAAACAGTTCCAGATCTAGTGTCTCCGTAGGATGAGAGTTTGACCCCTTAAATCTCCATCATTTTGCACCAAATTTTAGTATATTGTAGTTTAAGATGTTGGATACAACTTCCATGAAGAAATAAAAGTCAAAATCGAACTCAAAACATGCATGCAAGCTCTCACAAGATTCTGACTCAGGCGGTTCATGCAAAAATATTCCAGATCTAGTATCTCCAGGATGAGAGTTTGACCCCTTACATCTCCACCATTTTGTACCAAATTTTACTATGTTGTAGTTTAAGATATTGGCTACAACTTTCATGAAGAAATAAAAGTCAAAATCGAACTCGAAACATGCACGCAAGACTCCACAAGTTTCTGGGTCGAGCGGTACACACAAAATCAGCAAGCATCTTCAAGAGCAAACCACATTTGCTTCGATTTCTTGCCTCTAAACATCCAAGATTTTCAACCACACATGCAAGACACACATGCAAGAGTAGAAATTGATCCTAACTTGCCTCTAAGATCAAGCGGATGACAGCAAACGGACGGCACACTGGTGACGGACGGACGGCGTGCAGGCGGTGACGGGCGGACAGCTCCTTCTCTCGGCTCCCCCTTCTCTCTCACCACTCCCTCTCTCTCGCAACCTCCTCTCTCTCTCACTCTCTCTCAAAACCAGCCACTCCCTCTCTCTCTCTCTCACCCTCTCTCAAAACCAGCCACTCTCTCTCTCTCTCTCTCTCTCTCTCTCTCTCTCTCTCTGGTTTGTATACATATGCATGCATTCTAATTTTGCATGGGGGACACTTGTCCCTAAGAAGGAGACAATTGTCTCCTTTGCCGAAGACACTTGGAGGCCATGTGGCTTCTCCTCCTCCCCCTCCATGCATCAACAGGGGCCGGGCTTATGGCCCACTTTAGGCCCATCTCACTTGGGCCTAAAGTCCAAACTTAAATGACCCAAGTTTATTTTTAATAACACATCTTAATCCTCATTTTAAATAAATACCTAATTGCATAATAAAAAGGCCAAAAGACTTTGCAACATAGTTTAATAAAATCCAACTTATAAAATTCATGGCCAAATACATAATTTCCTCATCAAATAAAATCCTTGATCTCACATGAACATAGGATGCGTTTCCAACAACAATAATTATCCATTTATATAAATACCAGATCATTCTTATTCACTTGGCCATAAATCTTGAAATCATAATTCAATAAACTCCTACTTATAAAACACATGGCCGTGAGTTATTTTTGGGATGCCACATGATACCAGAAATCCATGGATATAGGCTTATTCGATTGTTATGAACAATGGACAAGTGGTAATGCAAAAGACTTGTTTAGAGCCATCTAATTTTCTATTAAAATAGAATTGCAAATGATGATGATGAAGAGTGTTTATTTGAGTCACACGGGAAAAATACTAAAAAAGTCATGAACTTATTGCATTGATATCAATTCAACCCTAAACCTTTCAATTGGACTGATTTAATTCTAAATATTTCTACATTGGTATCAATTAAGTCCGTCCAACTAATTCATATTGGAAATTGCTAATATAGATGCTGGTCATTCTACGTGGTATAATCGACACTAATATTGACAAATTTTATAATTTTTAAATATTTTTTAGAATTTATTATTATTACTTTTCTCTTTTCTCTTCTCTTTTCTTTCTTTTTTTCTTTTTCTGTACATTGTTGGCTAGTAAGATCACCAACTATCGTTGGCCAAAACGAGGGCTAGCAACCCTCACATGGTCTAGGCGGAGCCTAAAACCCTTGCTTGTTAGCTAGTGAGGGCCTCTATGCCCTCATTGGCCATAGGCGAGGGCACGGAGGCCCTTGCCAGCCACTGGCGGGGGCATTAGGCCCTCATGCAAATCCAAGCCCTCCTCGTGGAAGGTGAGGGTTGCAACGCCCTTACCTAGTTTGGGTGTAGGCATCGCAACTAGGGGTGAGCAGTTCTAGGTTTCAGTTCGGTTCCGTCTGGAACCTGGAACCTACCTATCAGAATCAAGAACTTGGAACCTACCCTGTCACAGGTTTTAGGGTTGGTTCCAGGTTCCAACAAGTTCTTTTTTCTTTTTCATTTTCAGATTTGAACTATAATGTACGCACATACTCTACGGTAACTTCTCACATTTTAACAAACATGCCAATGCCAACTGCCAAGAATATGGACATACATAATCAAAACCAATAAGAAGTTTCCGAAGAGGAAAGGAGATGCTTGATTAACTATAATTATTGTGCCCATATATGTCAATATATGTGCACTAAAGCTTAAATCATCACATTTACCATATGCCATATGCCTTATCAGCTGAGTCAAATGAAAATGATGAAGCAAAATATACTAAGGAGATGAAAAACTAGAAGTGCCAACAAGATCTCAAATTTTCATCTACTCTATAGTGTGAACTTTGCAACCTTTCCTTGTGATTCCTTTGGCACAACAAGACTCTGCAAAGACATGGATGAAAATTAGTCAAAATTCTAAGTACAGACACAGAAAAAAAAATCAATATTGATAATACTTCATGAAACATGCCATTTTGCCCATCTAAATGCTCATAAACTCTTTGACAACATAGTTCAAAAATTCAATGTACATAAGAGGAGCTTGCATTAAAATTACGAAAAATAAAGTTGTTCATCAATCAACTTCTACACAATTAAAGCAGCACAAAGCCAATAAAAAACCTTGCTTGACTTCTTAACCACTGGACCCATTGCAGATGTGACACCACCAACTTTATTTATTGACGATAATCTCCGCATTAAGACCAACCATATCTGAAAAAAAAAAATTTAAATAAAATATTCATTTATTAGATATACAAAAAGAATTACAATATGTAAAGATATAAACATTACTTACCAAACTCAAATTTTTCTGCATTTTCAATACACTCTTTAACATCAAGCGGTACACGAACGGATTTCAACCAATTTTGAGTGCAAATAAAAGCTTTTACTACTTTGGGAGTTAAAGAACTTCGAAAGCCATCAAGCACATGACCCGATGTACTAAAAGTTGACTCTAAAGCAATTGTAGTTACAGGAATTGACAAAATATCTCGAGCCATCAAAGAAATGATCTTATATTTTGAGCCATCGGTCTTCCATCAAATCAACATGTCAATATCATTTTCATTTTTTTCTTGAAGATATTCATCAAGCTCGGACTTATTGTCATCGCACCCTTGTTCACTCGAGTATAAAAACATTTTTTTTCCAAGTTTGGTTGTCATATTTCTTTATTCTTTCATTATCTCCCGTATCGGTATTGGAACTACTACTACTTGCACCCAAATTATGGCCACCAAAATTTTGATCGCTTGAAATAAGAGAATATTGCTCATAAAATTCATACAAATGCTCCAATGTATTCTTCACCTTGCAATGCATCTCTTTAATTTTCAATTTATCATCATAAATTTGTCCATACAAGAAACTCACATAATCTAACATAACCACAATCAACACCATCATATTCACTTTATCAAAGCTTTTATAATATTTGTCAAATTTTTCTTTCATTTTCACGCCCATAGTTTGAAGTTATGACCCAAATCTTTGACCGCATCTTTCAAATATCTATACAAAAGAACTATCCCTTCAAAATAATTATTTGAAGTGACATATGAACTCCCAGACATCCTATTGGTGGCATCATAGAATACTTTTAGAAATTTTGAAAGAATAATAGCATTTTCTCAATCATCATCACTAGGAGTTTCATGATTAAGCTCACTTACAGATAGATTGTCTTCTTCCATCATTTCAAAAGCTTTTTTGAACTTTATGATGGTGTCTAACATGAGGTAAGTGGAATTCCATCTAGTAGCAATGTCAAGAACTACCAAACTCTTATAAGCGATCCATTCTCTCTCAATGCAAGATTGAAATCATTTGACTCTTGTCAGAGAACTTTTTACATACCTAACCATATTTTGGATATGTGCAATGGAGTCACGTACCGTAGTCAAGCTATCTCTCACAATCAAATTTAATATATGAGCTGTACATCTCATGTGCAAAACACTATCATCTAATATCAACGACTTTTTTTTCGAAAGTTTTTCCCTTAAATAGCCAATTGCAACATCATTCGAGCTAGCATTATTCACGGTAATTATGGACACCTTGTTTTATATTCCCCACTCCTCAATGCATTTTTCCACCAATTTCCCAATCCCCTATCCCTATGACTATGCATCACCACAAAGTTAATGATTCTTTTATGCAACTTCCAATTTTCATCAATAAAATGTGCAATGAAACACAAATAATTCAGATTTTGATTGGAACTCCATGTATCAGTTGTGAGTGCGATCCTAGAATTAATCTTTCCAAAATAATTATTCAAAGAAGTTCTTTCACATAAATACAACTTCATATAATCTTTTGCCACGGTGAAACGTGATAAATGTTTAAAGAGATGTTGTAACTCAGTAACAAATTCACAAAATCCAACACGCTCAACCAATGAAAAATGTTGCTCATCAAGGATGATGAATCGAGCAAGCATGTGCCTACAACGTTCTTAATTAAATGGTCATGTCGATAAGATGCTACCAATACTAAAATCTCCTTCTGCCTTACCAGCCATGTTGATATTACATGATGTAAAAAATTTATGCATTTTATCTACATTAGGGGGAAACCTCTTGCATGTGGTCAAGCACTTCCTCATTGCAGAAGTACCGTTAGCAACATGGTACTTAAGCATGGACTCACAGTGGATGCACTTCACTTGATATATTTTTCCATTCTTATAATTGATTTTTGAATAATGAATCCAACATTCGGATGTATATTTTTTTATCATGAGGAAGATGAGAACCAGGTATATTATTTGTGGCACTCATGGTAAGAGGTGTCTCTTCTTCAATTTCATCGCCATAATACTTCAATTTCGTAATCGGAGTCATCTCCTCACGTCCCTCCACCTCCATTGACGTGTTATCTTAATACATTAACTTCGCACTACACAACAATAATAGAATACAATTAAAAATTTCAAAACAAAGAACAAACTATAAATGAAACACCA
Organism: Eucalyptus grandis; assembly: GCF_016545825.1. Taxonomy (NCBI): domain Eukaryota; kingdom Viridiplantae; phylum Streptophyta; class Magnoliopsida; order Myrtales; family Myrtaceae; genus Eucalyptus; species Eucalyptus grandis. Next base: position 24,924,720 of record NC_052615.1, on the reverse strand, counting down.
CTAGAATAAGAATGTCTAGCATAGAAATGAGACTCCCTTCATACTGGCAAGTAGATTGACTTCAAATGTGTAGAAATGATGATAAGTAAGGATCAGCTATTCTATCTTCGAGCTATTATCAATCACAATATGGAGCAGGCTTTTTGGGCTTTACTCTTCTTTTTCTTTTGTTTGGGTAGTTGAAGGACAACTCTTATGGCTTAATCAAACACTGCCTTCATGTTCTGCAGTCACAAAGCGTGGCCATGTCAAGACACGATTGACAAAGGCATTGCAAAAAAAGATGATAAGTTCTACTTTACATGCATAAGTACCTGCTGTGTCTTTAAGCTGCACTCAATAGAAGCAGGTGAACCAATCAGCTTTCTCAACTCCTCTCCCTTGAAGAAAGGATAAATCAATTATTATGACTCAGATAGGGGAAAAAAGTTGGAAAAAGAAGTCACTTGTGAGAAAAAAAATCCAGCATTTACAAGTACTTGAGCTATAGTAATCAGCACTGCACCAAGATGATCTATAAAAAAACTGCTTATCATCTCGAAGATTTGGCAAGATTTCATTCAAAACTCAAAACAACCAAGTTATTTACGATTGAGAAGCAAATTAGATCAGCCCACAGAGCAGCTCGATTCCGAGCACAGCTCAAGCTACTTAGTCACCCAACATAGAATAACGTGATGTCGATACAATACCTCAACAATGGTAACATCATAAACAGAACAACTAGAGCTACACCCTTGCCTCGAGCTTCTCTTCTCTGCCAACAGCACTAATTTGCTTCTTAATCGATAACACCAAACCAAAATGGTATTTCCCATCAGAACGATAAAGAAAATCACCGCTGAAACAAAAGGGTCTTGAAGAATTCTCCTTCACTTTCCCATTATCAACAAGGCAAGAACGAAAAAAAAAAAAAAAAAAAAAAGCAACCTGCATTGAGACATAAAAAAGGGGAAAAAAGGAAAAAAAAAAAGAAGTGTCACCTTGTCTTCAAAATCGACTCCTGAGATTTGGGTAGTGACTAGTGTCGAGCAGCGAGGGTTCGGGCTAGCGGCGTCGGCGGCTAGAGTCCAGCGGTGTTCAACCGTGGCGGCCTCAAGGGCGAGCGATGTCCGGTGGTGAGACTCGAGCGGCGTCGGACTTCAAAATTGGACTCTTGAGATTTGGACGTGACTGGCATCAAGCGGCGAGAGTTCAGGCAAGCGGCGTCCAGCGGCGTTTGGTGGTGGCAGCCTCGAGGGCGAGCGACGTTCGGCGGCGAGACTCAAAGCGGAGTCCGGCGATGTGACTGTGTGAGGTTTGAATGAAGAGTCGATTTGGGGCTATTTTGTAAAAGATACTCGTGAAGATAGTCTTCTTCCTTTTAGAGCCCTAACCAGTTCCGTAACAGGTTCTGGTTCCGGTTCCCATAAAAAGGAACCGAGAACCGAACCGGTTCCGAGTTCTCTCCGGAACCGCACTCACCCCTAATCGCAACCTTCATTGACCAATAGACGACAGCCAAATATGGGCGGAGGCCCAATGCCCTTATTTGTGGTTGGCTAGGGTGCAGAGGCCCTCACCTAGACTAGCCTATGGTGGATGATGGTTGGCTAGTGACCCGTTGGCCAAAGGGTGAAGAAAAAGAAAAGAAAAGAAAGAAAAGAATTTTTTAAAATATATTAAAAATTATATTAAAAAAATTTACATCAGTGCATCACATGGGACCACTAGAGTCCATGTCAACAATTTTTGGCCTAAATTGGTTGAATAGATTAAATTGGTATCAATATAAAAATGTTTAGGATTAAATTAGTAGATTTATGACTTTTTTTGGTATTTTTTTCCACTCACGCCGATGCTCTGCTTATGAAGAAGACGTCTTCTCACAATGGAGTTATCAAGCCGTTATAACTAGCATTGTTTCTAAAAGAAAACAACATTAAAAAATCCATATAGTAAAATCTTAGAGAGCTTATTAAATTTTGAATCCAATTTTTATCAAAAGATTTTAATATTTTTTATGTTAAACTAATTCTAAACTCGTGTTAACACTAAAATATAATAAAACTACTCAAAATCTTATTTCCAAAATTCTTCTTTTTTTTTTTTTTTTTACTCTGGAAAATGGGGACTTGGATCAGGTCAAGAGATCTGGTCCAGCTGTGGGTCTCATCCGAACGAGGTATCAATTATGCAAAGATAAGCATCATGCTATACTTAGTTTATTTATCTTTAATGATATTGTTTCTCTTTTCGTTCTCAAGAATAGAAATATAGATTTCTTTATTTTTTATTTTTGTTCCAAATTTATTCCCTATTCATTTATCTATTCTGAAGAATTGAAAAATTAACTAATGTATATAGACAGGTTCTTTCTTTTGTTATGGGAACAAAAGATTAGAAAAATAAAAAAAATATAAATGTTACCATATAGGCCCATAGAAAACTCAGTTATGTAACGGATTGGTAATTGTTGAGGATTAAGAACGAGAAAATATAAGTGCATAAGTAGACAAAACAAGTGTCGAGTTACTTAGTAATTTTTTTTTTTTTTTTTTTTGTTTCTTTGGATGCAAGTATTATAAAGAGAGGAACCATCAATTGCTTTGGTATTCTATATAGCAAAAAAGGATTACCGACTGCCAGGACAGTATCGTCAACACCCCCCCGGGGGGGTTATGTAGACTTGGCATTTGAAGAGAGGAACCATCAATTGCTTTGGTATCCTATATAGCAAAATAGGATCAATGAACCAACAATTGACCAACAAAGGACATCATCCTATGAAATTATATAGGGATAATTATACTCGAAATCCAATTGCTTTGATATTCTATATATAGCAAAATAGGATCAATGTACCAACAATTGAACAACAAAGGACATCATCCTATTAAATTATATAGGGATAATTATACTCAAAATCCTAAAACCTCTCAAATTCGTTCAGTCAAGTTCAATCAATTAACTTCGTCTAATTTGAATAGTGGAAAATGCTAACATGACTTTTTTTTAATTACTTTTTTTTAAATTCTAAAAAAGAAAGATAAAACTTACTCTTCATCTTCTTTGTCGAGCTTACATCATCCAAATGGGATTATATTTACTATTCATCTTCTTTGTCAAATTTGGCCACAAGTTACAAGCACTCTGATATTCAAATTATGCATTACACAACGTTAAGATAACTTTCATGACAAGTTGAGATAGATCAGATTTCGCATCTCATTCGGAGCGGAGATAATTAAATTTTGCCTAACGTACGGTGTCTGGTATGAAGTTGCACGGTGAGCGTGATAGGGAAAAGTATGACACTGTGTTTCAGATGCGTTCCTTGCGAAAGTGGCTTATCTGCTGAAGTATCATGTGCAATCTTCTCCAGAATTTAGACCAACTTAAGAAATTTCATATTGTATTGTAGATGCGTGGCAGCCAAAGCAACTCTTTCAGTGATAGGTGAGATTTTCTTATGATATGTGCCAAGGTGAGAAATTTTCATATTGTGTACCGAGTGTTTGATTGCTAAAGCAGCTTACTTAGTAGTGACAAATTGACTTTTCTAGTGAAGCTGGATAATGAAGAGCTCCTAGGAAGTATTTGTATTAGAGAATTTGTAGACCCAAAGGGTCAAATTTTCAAATACTAGAGTTCTCCCATAAAAGTCTTAAGGAAAATGGTCATTACAATTATCATACTCTCTGAATTTTCATTGCCCACTTTACTATTTCAGTTGATTTCTTTGTGTTTAGAAGGTCTCACTTGGTGTGAACTATGTCATGATTCTGATTAAAGTTTTGATTAGAAAGGACCCAAGCAAGTTACTCTTGATCTAAGGACGAATGTGCAGATGGCTCACCGCACCCCAAGCATGCGAGGGCACCTCGCAGCGAAAGTGATCCACTTGCTAAACTGTCCATGCACAATTTGATGTATTACTTAACGTATCAAGCTCGTATACCCTTCACGTTTTCTAACCGTGACGCAATTGCATTGTACATCTTAACATACAAGAAAAAGTCTCAACTCACTAGCAGCTTTCCTAGAGTATCCCGTAATCAAACAATAAGTTTCGGATGTTTTGTCTGGGAGAGCTACTTAGCCACCAGGATGGAGCTTCAGGGTCAACGAAACCACCGACGACGTACATAGTCACGAGACATAGGGCCACCACATAAGGAGTGATTCCAAGCTCAGTGTTCCTGGACAATACAACATACGTACCGGTAGAAAACGCTATCACCATAGCAAGTATGGCAACGTACATGCAATATGACGCGACCTTGGCATATCTTACCCTTAGCCTATCGCTCACGAGACAAGCATCGAATTTTATGAACAATGCTAGGATTGAGAAACCGAACGCTGTAACGTTAGATATCACAAAGGCTTTGAAAGCTGCCCTGCCAGCAAGAATCGCCAGTCCTTGGTCGGGTCCATCCCGGTTATAACCTCCGGGCAGCGTGAAGACTGCGGCGAAAGTGACTGTGGCTATGAGCACTGCCACTAGAAGTTGAAGGCCGATGATGCTTCTTTCTGAGGAATCGAAATTTTTCAGGTCGGCTGTATTACTTTCTGTAATTATAGACGCAACTGGTTGACCTTCAACATATTGCTTGTCTAATCTTTTCTTAACATACTCACTAACCCAGTCTTGATAAAATGGCATCCCATGAGATCCTTTCAAGACATGATAGACTTTTGCAGCTTGGTAGCCAATCTAAAATTGTACAGAATGTATCAATTAATGCGTGGTCCTTCCCAGCAAATCAGGATAAGAGCCATTAGACAGTCCAGATTCATTATGCATAGTTTTTTTTTTTTTCTATTTCCTTTTCTTTTCTTTTCTTTCATATTCTTTTTATCCCTAACTTTAGAGGAACACAACCCCAAACGGTCAAGTGATCTTTATTTGTAACCAAACGGTCCACCCTCTTATCACGCGCAAGTATGTAGATGTTGTATTGTTTATGAAGCGCAGCCAAATGTAGAGCCGTGTTTCCATCAGTATCTTGTTTGTTGACAAGATCCTCCAGGTTTGGCGTCCCTGTTATGTACTTGACAGCATTTACTTGTCCACTGATAACAACTGCATGTAGAACCGTTTGCCCTTTTCTGTTTATTAGGTCACAAGCAGCAGGACAGGATCTAACAAGCTCATCAATGACATCGACGTGGCCTTGAAAGGCTAAAATGTGAAGAGCCAACTGTCGCTCTTTGTCTAAGTTGTATGCCACAGAAGTGTCGTATTGCAGGAGAAGTCAAACTTCTTTCACTTTGCCAATGCAAGAGACGTAATGAAGAGGAGTCCATCCCACATCATCTCCTTCTTTGATCAATTCTGGTCTCTCCTCAATTTCACAAAAATAGGAATATGTCATGATTTAGACTATTTTTAGCATCTTGACATAGATAAGTTAGAATACTTACTGGTCAGTGAGCATTGCGGTATGCAAAGTAGTCAACCCCTTAGGGCCCTTTTGAGAGGATAACGATGAGAAAGCACCTAAAATTAGCTTAGCGGTATGAGAAAGTCCTCTATTTGTTGCAGGATAAAGTGGGGATTCATTAGCAGCATTATTGACGCTGCACAATTGAGGATCTTCTTCAATGAGCAACTTAACCACCCTATGATGGCCTCCTCTGACTACATAATGGAGGGCAGTATCCTTATGTGAATTCGACTTTTGAAGTAGCTCTTTGCATGCATCGATTTGTACTTTTTCAACAACCCAATGCAATGATTGTGCCAGAAGACTTGAACCGCCCTACAACTTCCCACTTTAGCAGTAAGATGTAGGGAAGTATCTCCTCTGTGGTTACCTTGCCAAAGAAGGGACGGTCCTGTTGAACAATGAAGAATATGTTTAATGAAATTTACCTATATGTATTGAGCCGCAACGTGAAGAATATTGTTCTCCTTTAGTGTTGTTTGGTGGAAAACGTGTAAGAGTTTTCCTAATGTTGACTAAATTAATTGATATTGTAATTTACTGTTTTTACGGTTACCGTAAAATAGAGTTGGTCTAAAATGAGATAGAATGTTTCTTAATTAGTCTAATATGGGCTGTCTAGTGTGGGCCAAGTTGAGCTTGGTCCGTAATGAGGGAGACTGGTTGGAAATAAATAGTGCTCAAGTCTCTCCTCTAACCCTAATTCTCACATGTATCCTCACCTAAGGAGCGTTTACCTAACGCTAAACGTGAAGGGACCACCTCATTGAGCTAGTGATACGAAGGGCAATAGAGGAGAAAGACTTGATGCGTGGATCCCCTTATATGTAGGTAATCCATTTTCTGCTTCCGCTTTATGTTCAATGGATCCCAAAATAGGCGCGTTAATCTTTCTACTCAATTATGCATGTTTTTGTTCCGGTTATGGAGATCTTAGAGTTATGCAATTTGAGTCCAACATGTGGTATTAGAGCCTTCATAATCCTAGAACTCGAACGCATAGTGATTTTGCCCAAATTTGTGATTTTCGTGATTTTTTGTTCAATAAAAATAAAATAAAATCATAAATTCTGATTTGGCTCAATGAGACGAGCAAGACGGTTGGCGGCACATCGCCGGAGGAGACCGCACGCACTCCCACGTGCGGCCACGCACCGCCTAGGCATCCAACGCGTGCCGCGAGTGAGCTCCACGCGCTGTGCACTCAGGTGGCGCGTGTGGGAAAGACGATTAGTTATACCATCAGACTATATAGTCTATTTGTGAGAGCATGATTACAATATCCACTATATAGTTGATGTAATTGCATATTTATAAATGTCGTTTCTTATTCTCAATTAAGTATGTGATTAAATGTCATAAAAAATGATATACAATCTATGAAACATCATAGTGTTTGGAAACTAACTTACTTGCCTAAAGATCATAAGTTCATTAGTTGCAAATTGACGTACAAAACTAAAAGAATTTCAAAGAAAAATTGTGGAATTTAAAGCCAAATTGATAGCTAAAGTTTTCACTCTAAAAGAGGGGTGGATAGTTAATAGTGAAGAAATAAATATTTCTTTCTAGTATTTTTGAAGATTCTTTCAGAGTGAACGTGGCATTGGTAATTTATTTTGATATGGAGTTACGCCGAATAGATACAAAATCTATATTGTGCAATTGAAGGATTTTACAATAGATGTTTCAAGTAAACTTGTGTGTAGACTGAAAAGTCTTATTCATAGTTTTAAGCAAGTTTTTAGATAATATTATTAAAGTTTCATAGTGTTATTATTTTGTTCAATTTAGAACAAAATAATTCAATATACTACAAGGTCAGTGGGAGGAAATTTATTTTTCTCATACTCTATGTACATAATATTTTGCTTACAAGTTGTGACCTTGAGACATCTTATATCCTTTGTACTGAGGTCTATAATGATCGTTTTTGCCATATTATATTAGATTTTACTAGAAGACATTGGATGATTATATATTGAAAATATTCAATATACATCATTGCAAGTCGGGAATTGCTTCTGTTGTTAAGGGTGATAGACTGAATCTATCACACTATCCTTATTTAGATATTGAGAAAATCTAATTAAAAATTGTACATTGTGTCAGTGCACTTAAAAGTATAATGTATGCTCGAATTTGCACTAAACTAAATATCGTATTTGTGACGGGACTTCTAGGTAGATATTGGTCAAATCCGGGATGTGATCACTAGGTTGTTGTCAAGAAGATTTCAAGGTATTTAAATAAGACAAGAGATTATATACTAATTTATAGACATGTTCAATTCTTGCAGCTAGTAGGGTATTCAAATGTAAACTTTGTTGACTGTTAGGATAATATAAAATCAATAACGCAATATATATTTATGTTAGTAGGAAGTGAAGTAAATAAAGTTCTATGTTATCTTCTACTATATAAGCAGTGTTAGTAACATTTTTTTAGGCTATTATTTGAGCTATTAAGCTCCAAAACCTCATGATGGAGTTAATCGTTTTAACTTTATGGATAAACCCATACGGTTATATTGAGATAAAAAAATTTGTAATATTATTTATTTACTACAGAGGTCTCAATGAGTCCAAATATATTGTGGTCAAAATTTTTTACCAAAAGCAAACAGTACAGAAATGTGACGTTTTAATATAACATATTTTTATAGATGATGTGGTTGCAGATCCACTAACTAACGGCCTACGCTCATGTGTATTTGAGCGACATGTCATTAGCATGGGTCTAGGAGTATCACGAGATGCTATTATTTAGTGGGAGCTACACTTTATAATGATTTGATATGTATCAACTTTTGCATTCAATAAAATATTTTTGAATGTGTTGTTATTATATTGAATACATATTGATAAAATCTCAATGAATTGTATAAACCTTAAGTGAAAGTTAGGGGCATCCGGGCATCCGGTTATTAGTCTTGTATATATGTCTTGTGATACATAAAAAAATGTTAACCATAAGGACAAGACATATGTGGGTTCATTGAAATCATTAATCATTCTCTAGTGGCACAAGTTTTTGTGACACCTAAGGTAAGAAAATGGTAACTGACAAATGAACTATAACTCTATGCTTAAGTTATGAAGAAAGAATATAGAATCTTATTAGATCGTATGGAACTTATCTTTATATGCTATGGAAGGAACTATTCCCTTGCCTATCTTGCTTCAAAACGATGCTTCCTTGGCCGTGCGCGCAAAGACCATGACCTCTTCTGACCCCACCCTCTGTCCATGGAGTGGAATCTTCTCTTCGCGCTGTTCCTTCGAGCTGTGCTTTCTTTTTCTTGTTCGCTTCGGTGCTATATTGGTTATGCCCTTATATAGCCCTGTGCGTTAGCACAGTGTTTCTTTGAGATGTTATCCATTTGCCACACTATAATATTGAATCCATATCAATAAAGTTGAGAGCATTTGTGACCATGGAAGGCTCTGTGTGTATATATGTAATTACCGCCATGATTCGGTGTTTAAGACTTTATAGGATAGGATTGACTATTAAGAATTATCTCTAGACCAAATGTGCACACATACGGTACGATTTCAATTAATATAGTCCAAGAGGGAGAATGTAAGAGTTTTCCTAATGTTGACTAAATTAATTGATATTGTAATTTACTATTTTTACGGTTACCGTAAAACAAGATTGGTCTAAAGTGAGATAGAAGGTTTTTTAATTAGTCTAATATAGGCTGGCTAGTGTGGGCTGAGTTGAGTCTGGCCCGTAATGAGGGGGACGAACTGGAAACTCTATAAATAGTGCTTAAGTCTCTCATTTAACTATAATTCTCACATGTATCCTCACCTAAGAAGCGTTTACCTAACGCTAAACGTGAGGGGGCCACCTCATTAAGCTAGTGATACGGAGGGCAATAAAGGAGAAAGACTTGATGCATGAATCCCCTTGATATGTGGGTAATCCCTTTTCTGCTTCTGCTTTATTTTCGATGAATCCCAAAATAGGTGCGTTAATCTTTCTACTCAATTATGCATGTTTTTGTTCTGGTTATAGAGATCTTGGGCCAAACTCTATAAATGATTGTTTTTGTTCGGAAAATAGTTTTCGAAAAGCCAAATCCATCTATTTCTTTGAAGTTTCTGTCCTTCCACGCGCAACTCGAAAGGAAAGATATCAAGCAAAAAACAAAACAAGAAGAATTTAATGGCCCGGTCTCTCTGCAGGGTCTCTTCTTCTTGACTTATTGAACCATTTTGTCTTCCTCATTTCATAAAACCAAATCCTTTGCACATCCACGATACTTCTTAGAACATCGTCCATGACGTGTGTGCCTTCCCCGCCCCCAACGAGCACGTTGCCATGAGAATCAGCCAAGTGAATTTCCACGAAACCGTCATGGATGAAGTCGTCGGATGGTGTCATCCAGATTAGGGAAATTGTAACGAATCGACACTCGACGGCTATCCCGACCACCGTTGCCGTTGCTACCGCGACTACCATCTTTCCCACGGCCTTGACACCCCTTTTTGGGAAAATTCAACGAACGGCTTCATAGCTTCCCAGTGTAAAATTTCATCGAACGGCTTCGTAGCATCATTGCAGCTAACATCTCTTTCATGGCCTGACGTCCTCAACACGATCCAATTATCAATGTTTACTCATCATCCCTTTCTTGGAAAAATCAACTAGGATTACCGTTTACAAAAATGACAAAATGAAGAATATTTTTGTCATCCACAAAGATAACTGGATATAATTTATTATGGACGATAGAAAACGGTTTTAATTCACTTATTATTTCAGGTGAAACAAGTAATTATATTTTTCAAGTCATTTATTAATTTTGCAAACCTAAAGATGCAGATGATCAACATAAGAGGCAACACGAACTCCTCAAAAAAAAAAAAAAAAAATTCATGTTAATCTAGAGTTAGTGCCACAAAAAATACAAAGTTGGTACACTAGTGACAAATTTACTATTTTTCTTTATTTTCATTAAATTATATCATTAAATTATTGAATTGAATGACATGTGTCAATTGACAAATATATTAGTTTAAGCTCCATTTGATCATTTGGATTTGAATTGGGATAGAATAGAATAAGGTATCCTCTTGATTGTAAAACATCCTAGCATGTGTTTGGTATAACTTGGATTGTATAATTTTGAAAATCTTTAAAAAAATTCCAATTTTTTCTCTGATCATCCTAGTACATTTCCAAATTTTTCTCTGCTCATCCTAGTACCTCCTCTACTCTTCACGCCTTCACAGTTTCACTGTCGACCGGAGGAAGCTCCTTCTCTTGTAACCCGTTTAGCGAGCGAGACCGCCTCATGTGTGGGCTACCACGAGAGAAGGCCTCTTCATCTTTAAATCCATCGGCATCAACTCTTCATCGATTGTAATTACATCCTTAACAAGTCAAGATGTCAATTTGCAAGCAAGATTTTGAAGGGCGTGATAAGAACGGTGAAAATAAGAAAGAAAGAAAAATAAAAAAGAGGAATTGAAGACACTAACAAGGAGGCTCCTCCCGTACATGGTGGATTGTCCCTAGCTTCTTCTCTGTACGTGGGCACGAAAAATCCAGACCAGAATCAAAAGCTTGATCACCAGTGGAAGTAGAGCAGAGTGGATTTGGAGGAATTTTTCATAGTTTTCTTGTCTTCATGTGGTGGTGGGTGAATCGTGACTATGAACAGAGAAGAATCAAATCGTGGTGGGTGAATCGCGACTATGAGCAGAGAAGAATCAAGTCGAAGAAGAGGAAGGAGAGAGACGATGGGAAGAAAGGGCAAAAGCTGAAAGGATAGCGGAAGCTTTTGTTGATATTCTGAAATTTAGTTTTTAATTTTTTAATTTTTTTTCTAGATTTTACTTATCTTATTCTGGTTTATCTCATTTTTGAGATGAGATTTTTATATTTGAACCATATCCGACTATAATCATATTTTGTGTTACTCTAAACATCGGATATGATAAAAGTTATCTTATCTAGAGTTTTATTTTAAGGCTTTACCTTCCATTTGTCACCAATGTGTTAATTTACTGTTTTCATAATATTTATTTAATTTAACGAAAATTAATATATGGTAATTTTATCACAAATGCATAAATATGAAGATTTTGATGATTAAAAATTTCTTCTAATAAATTTATTATAGCAGTTTAAGGTTTTTTATGGTCAAAAAATTAGTTTGCAGTGAATTTATTGTAAATGTAATAATATAAGATATTGTGATATTAAGTTATTAACCATAGTAATTTTGGAAGACCAAATAAATTGGGCAGAATGTAAAGAAAAAAAAAAAAACAAATGACGACGCCTTTCGCTCAAGACGTGCGCACTCGCCGAGCCCCGGAGCGCGGAGGAGAGATGGCGGATTCGCAGAGCAACCGCGCGGCGGTTCAGGCCACCAACGACGACGCCTCCGCCAGTAAACTGTACGCTCCTCCTCCCTCCTCCGCTCTCTCTCTTTCCAATTTCCTCTGCAACCGCAGCTGTTACCGATCGAGTAGGATCTTCGATGTTCGGGATGGAAGTCGACGGTGTTCTCTCGGTCTCCTTTCGTTCGGAGCTCTAATGCAACGAAAGAATGAGTTGAAATAGACGGGATTCGTCGATGGCTGTGCCGGGATCGGTTGAGATGAAATGGGCATGGGGCAAATTTCTTTTTTTTTTTTCCTTCGATGACAGTTTTGGTGCCCCTTGGGGACGTTGGCGGGTCGCCGCTGTCGTTGGCGATGGCGTAGGCTGAGGTTTTTCGCGAGCGAGACGTTCGGCGTTGCTCCTTCGCTTGTGTGGAATGATTGGGAGGCTGTGTGTGTTGGTGAGGAATGCGCTTTCTTTTGATGATTCGATGGGTGATTCGGTCGTCCTATGAGGGTTTTGTCGAATTATTCTCGAGGGATTTTAATACTAAGTATCGTCGATGTAATATATTCTTTCATGGGCAGCCTCGAAATTTCGACGTATATCAAATTTGTAATTTTTCGAATACTTTGGTTGACACTGAGGATTTTGTACTTGTTGTCCATTCGAAGCCGGAAATCGTGCAAACCATTGAACTGAACCCCTAACCAAACCAATCTGCTTTACATGGTTCGGTTCGGTTCGAGAGGGCTTTTTAGAAATGCTGCTCGTGAACTAAAGCGACCCATTTTAAGCAGTTTGATTTGGTTTTGATTTTGTCGTAGACATAACCTTTTTTGTCGTTTCTCTCTTTTTTGGGATTAGTTGTATTGTCCCTTTTGAGTTGTTACACTTGAGATCATATTTGATGGAAGAACCCAATTAAAATAGGTTTTTTAATTGCTTTGGTTGGAGGATCTTTAATGCTTACTTGTCAACCAGCTGGATAAACTTGACATGTCGATGTTTTATAGTGTTCTTGCTTGTTATTCATACTTGGAGAGCGTGTGGTGAATCAGCTTTAACTAGCTGAAGAAAACAATAGAAAAGCATCATTTGGTTCAGTTTGGAGCCGAACTGAACTGCAAAATTTGGTTTGGTCTGGTTCCAAACTTCAATTTTGCTTGGCAATTTCAATTTTTTGAACCGTATTAATGTGTTTTGGTTTGATTTGGACTTGAAACCAAATCGAAGTACGCTGTCTCAACCCTAATATTACAGAGCTTTGATGAGGGACTTTGATGTGGCTGACCAATAGTTAGTGTACACTGTTCAACTTTTTACACCATATCAAGGATGTAGGGTTAGAAACTTGCCCTGACAAATTTATTATGAAATGGTTTGTTTTAGTTTTGTCCCTTAATTTAAGTCTGGGATGAATTATCATTTAATGGTCATGTTATCCAATGTCAAGTAATATACTGATTATCACCGTTGTTAAGTTAAATAGTTGTCTAGTTAGCATGATGTATCACTTCACCATTCAGTGACAAAGGGTTGAGCCTTTACATAAAAAAAGTATGATATTATTAAAGAAATAGAATTATTGGGAGGGCCTAAAGAATAGCTGTTCAGAAAAAGATTGGCTACAACTTTAAAATGCAGAAGAATTTGGACATTATTCCCCTTCCAATGTCTTGATTACAAGAATGATGTGTTTTTATGAAAATATGGAAAGACTCAACCCTTGACCAATAAAGTGTTCTTGGCTCGACAACCTACGTAGGGCTATCATGAAATCTTTTTTCTACACTGGATGGAGATTAACATAAATTTGATGTCTATAATACCTGAATGGAATCTCTTGCTCTCTCCAAATTTTTGTAGTGCTACCTGTTATTCTATAATATGATTGACCCTGGTGCCCCCCACCCCCCCCAAAAAAAAAAAAAAGAAAAGAAAAGAAAATGATAATTGGTTCTAATTGTCATCACAGCTCTATGGCTGGAGGAAAAGATATTCTGAGAAATTTCATGTTTTCTTGGGGCTTGTGTTGCAGGTCATGTGTGAAAAAGGGGTACATGCAGGATGATTATATACACTTATTTGTTAGGAAGCCTGTGAGAAGATCCCCCATAATAAATCGAGGTAAGAGATATGCAGAATTGATATGTACATGTAGAAGCTGCTTCTGTGTCTTTAAATAACTGGCTCCTAAAGGCCTTCTGATCTTATAATCTTATAGATGGGCTTAACCCACCATTAACTTTTCAATGTTTTCAGGTTATTTTGCTCGATGGGCTGCCTTAAGAAAGCTTCTATACCAGTTTCTTGATTGTGAAAGACATACTGAAGAAAAAGGAACTAAGAAACAGATATTATCGCTTGAGCTGGCTTTGATACAATGTACTTTCAATTGCAGGTACTTGAGTTAATGTCGGTTTTAATCAATATTATGACTCAAAATCACTTGGGTTGATGTCTATTCCCTCATAAATGGGCATCTTCTGTTGTGCTTTATATTTTGAGGGTGGGGGTGAATTGCTAAAATTGGCTATTAATGTCTGACTGTCTTGCATTTTGAAAGTAATTGAGATTGAGAAGTATGTGGGCAAAGAGTTATTCTTTTCCTTTTCTGTAGATCATTTGTGTTTCTATTGTTTAGAAAAAAATTTGTTCTGAATTATTAAGTTGTGATGCCATGAACTTTCTTTTGACAGGATGAGGGTAAAGCACCAGATTTGTACGTGGAATTGGATTTCAAGGAGGTAAGATTTGGAGACCTCAAATCCTGCTTCAAATTTAAATGTGCTTGTAGCTCTTTGGTGCAAGGGCTAAACTATTTGTTGACTTATGTCAAGGTTTTCACAGCAGCAGCAGATCTGATTTGAGAGGATTATGCTTAGCATATGAGATAGAATTGCTCTATGTTTTTCTTTTTTTTCTTTTTTTTCCATTTTTTTTCCAAACTACTTGATTTGTGCTACCATTAACAGCATTAGGTTCTTCTCTACAATTAAGAGATTTTCATGATTTAATGTAAGAGAGAAAGGATTAAAATAACGTTATATTTCTCAGGTTACTAGTAAGAAGGCTGCCATTATTGAGACCTATGGCCAGTTGAGGGAGAAAATTGGGACAACGGCATATATATCACGAGGTACTTTAGTAGTTTTTGCTTGTTGGAGAAAACTTAATTATTGGTTTCCAACAGATCATATCGTCAATAGCACTGGTTTGCTATATGATTTGAGACTTAAGAAATGTGGTCTTGCCTGGTCTAAAGTACAATTGCAGATGATCAAGGTTTAGTTGGTTATGGAGGGAAGACCTTGTTTTTCATGTATATCATGTTTACAGACTAAAGCTTTCTTCTACCCTCTTTACTGGAAGCTTCATGCTATAGATAATGGTACTTACTTATGCTAAGAGACATTATTTTTCCTTAAACCTGCACCTTCTGGATACTGTTACAGAGTTAATTTGGTCCATAATTAACTCAGAAGCAGGTCAAGAAGGGGAGAGAAAGGAGTTTATAGATGCTCTCATGTTTTAGGTCCTTTGCCAATTTGACCCTGATGGAAAGCACTTGATCTGGTTGAACTGATAAAATTCTTCTAATTAGAGTTGACTCTGAGCAAATCAACTTTCAGGAATCATTTTGATATCGTTTTTTTTTTTTTTTTGGTCATGCATTTTGATATCTTTCAGGGCATCATTTGGTCATTTTGATATCTGACTCGCTACATTTTAGGTGCTTTTGAGTCACAATATGCCTGATAGAATATTCCTTTGTTGCGATTTCTTTTATATTTTTTTATTTTAGTATGTAAAGTTGATTACTTACTGGCTGTATTTGTTGGCTAAGTGATGCACCACAGATTGATCAGTTATACAGATATTGTGCCAAACTAAGTATTAGTAGTCTGCCCTTTCTTTTTATTTAAAGTAGCTTTTGGAATTTATATGTCATAATTTATGAACTGGAGCGAGTAACTACGCATCTCACCAATTTTATAAGGCCAAAATGACTAAAATACCACTAGAAGGGAGATTACTTTAGATCAGTAGCTGGTGTAAAAACTTTTATCTCTGGGTGTCTTTGGCTAAACTTCTGTTATGGATTGGTGTCTTTCCAGGAGATGTCCCCACCTTTTTCTCAATGACACATGAGGTTCTCCTTTAAGATACATGGAAGTAAAAGACACCGCAGATAGATTAGTTATACAGATATTGGTTCTCTTTGTTGCGATTTCTTATAATTTTTTTGATTTTAGTATGTAAAGTTGACTACATACTGCTACATTTGTTGGCTAAGTAATGCACCACAGATTGATCCGTTATATGGATATTGTGCTGAATTAGGTATTAGTAATCTGCCTCTTTGATTTAAAGTAGCTTTTGGAATCTATATGTCTTACTTTATGCGTCACACCATTTTAAGGCTAAAAGGACTAATATACCTCTAGAAGAGAGATTGCTTTAGATCGGCAGCTGGTGTAAAACCTTTACTTCTGCATGTCTTGGGCTAAACTTCTGTTATGGGTTGGTGTCTTTTCCGGGATATATCCCCACATTTTTCTTAATGACACGTGAAGTACTACTTTTACCATTTTCTTACAAGAGTCAGTTTCAGAGCAGAACCTGTATACATAATTAGTCGATAGAACAATTGCTATCTGATTTCCATCAGGCCTAGATTAATATCAACCTTTCTAGGCACCCTTCATACTCTACACCCATCAAATTAATGAAGTCCTTCTCTATGCATGTGGCACAAGATCTTGTGAAAGTAGATGGTTGATTCCTTGCGTTATGGGAAGAAGTCCATAACAAAATTCTTTGTGTGACATTTAGTGCCCTTGTGCTGACTAGTCATGCCATTAATTTCATATATCGACCATGTTTTAGTTTTGATATTTGATGCTTCAATTAAATGCTAGTTTGTGTGGGTTCTAAGTTCTTGCTAGGACTCGATATATACCTATCAATATGAGGATTGCAGAATCTTCTTTCATGGTTCTAGCACATTGTCATTACTATCCATTGTATCAGTGTTCCTCTTATGTTCAGATGCATAAATTTGTCTAAATTTTATTGTGTTAATTATTTTGTTCTTTTTGGTTGGTCTAATAATTTTAAGCTTGCTTTAACTTTTGTAGAAAAGGGAGAAGTAATTAGTGAACATTACAAGCTTCTTCCAGTTGACTTGCGTGACATACCAAAGTTGGATGACATTATTTCATTGGCTAATATTGATCCAAGGTATGCATGTGAGGTCCTGATCACAATAATCTGCTTCTTTGTAGTTGATGACATTGGTCATTTGCATTCCCTTTATGCTTCACTAAAATTGATTTATGTGATATTACTAGCAGTGGCTCTTTTTCATTTCTTCAAATGTGCCGTTGTCTGATGATTGTGTTTGTCAGAAGTATATGATGTTCTACTGTTATCTGCAGACCCCTACTTGCCTTTGGCTTAAGTTGCATGCTTATTCAGGAGTTTTGAGCTATTTGAATCTGATGTTGTTGTCAGCCTGCCGACCTTTATAATTGCAGAATGTGTCTTGATATACTTGGCTCCTGAGTCAAGCCAGTCCATTGCTGGTTGGACTTCAAAACATTTTCAACAGCAATTTTCTTCTTATATGAGCAGGTTCGCTACCTTTTCTTCCTCATTTCAGCCTTTTGTTAGTTTATTGTTGTTTTTGGCGTTTAAGTTTCATCAGTTGATATGGGAAACTTTTTGTCTTTATTAACAGTATGAATTTTTCAATGTATCATTTTACTGGTGATTTGACAGATCCATCCAGATGATGCTTTTGGGCTGCAAATGATCAGAAATTTAGAGGTCATCTCTTAGAGCCTTTGCTTTTAGAGGCCAGATAAATCATCAAGTTGTATTGCAATTATATTACCTTGTCTTGGAACTGAACGATAAACAGGAAAATCTCCGACCCTTGACATTTCCATTTACATGAATACATTTGCTGGAAGTGATCTTCTAAATAACCTCAGATATGTGTATATGGGCTAAAAAGTTGGATGACTGGGATTGATAAAATTACCAAGTAGTGTAATACCAGCAATTGTTGGATAGCTGTGTGCAGCTGATGATGACGTGAATAAGAATAACATAACGTTGTTCAAGTGGGGCATTTTTGGACATGGTCAATAGACAAAAGGAGTAGGTGCATGTGCAAGCAACTATCGAACTTGTATCAATAGCTGGAATTATTAGTGCCTTTAGAGTTGTAGCTAGATGGGTATCTGCTAGATGGAACTGTCTGTCAATTATTTTTGAATGATAAATAAGATTTCATTAAGAAGTACCAACAGGCACTGACATGGTCAAACATTAACCTAGTCAAATAGTCAAATTCAATGCCGAGACATATTTATAGTTGATGATGCATGCAAGATTATGTCAGCTTAGTTTTGGTCCTTTTATCATGTAAAATTATGCTTGATGTGAGAAGGAGCTGGTCTCTGTTATTTTGTTATGTGCCAACTCACTGTCTCGTTTTAGATTTTCTGAAGTCTTCATCTTAGTCATTTCCACTGTTTTTTGACTTCCATTTAAGAGTGGAATGCTAGACTTTGTGATGGATAGTCATAGAGAAGTACCATAACAAGGAATTATGTTGACTTTAATTTTTATGAAGATGGTACTGTTTCTTGAAGATGCAGTATTCTGTCAATCTTATGAAGAACTATTGTAAAGCGGTTTAAATATCGAGAAGCTGCCTGCATATTGGTGATGTTAGATTCGCTTTTGACATTAAACAGAGTCGTGGCTGTGCTCTTCTGGGAATACACGCTACTCCAACATTATCAGCAAAAGAAACTCTCTTTATTGACCTGGGTTGGCAGGTATATTTTATTTGTTTTTCAGATTCTTAGGAACTTAATTCATTGCCTTTTTTTGTGGCCTCTGAACAATAATCTACTCATAAAATATCTCAACATCTTTCAGTTTAAAATTGTTCTCCTGATTGTGTTACATTTATGTGCAGTGAGGCATAGGTAAACTTGTCTATTTTGAAGTATGCAGTGATAATAACGACATCAAAACATGCCTTGCACGAGATCATTCTGTTGGTTGGAGTGTGTGTTTGTTTTTTAAACTATTGCAAACCATTTCCTTTTGACATCATCTTTTCCAGGACTAAGAGTAATTAACTCTTCAATGTTCAAAATCTTCTTTTATCAAGTTTTGCTGTTGGCTTCTTTTGCTATGATTTCTTGAATCAGAGTTCCTCTATACTGGACTTATAAAGCATAGCAAGATGTTAAAGTAAATCTTCATACAAGGAATGAAACTGAAACCAGAAGAGCCTTTGCTGACGGTGTATCATGAAGGGAAAAATTTGAGTATCTTCATATGTTATTCCCAGAGAAGAAATGTTGACAATCATTTTGCTTAAGAATCCTTGGGCACCTATCAAACCTGCCAAGGCAGAAAACAGATTAGTTCCACTGACTAATAAATGTGAAATTAGAATAATCAAACTAATTTGAATCTTGTACTGAACTCATAATGACTTTGCAAGAAAGTTGGCTTAGTGATTATTATTATTTGAGGATGCAAAATCTAGTGTTAGTTTTCCTTTTCAAAAAAGTGTATGAGTTGCTTGAATAATTCAATTAGAAGTGATGAAGTTGGAGCAGAGATAACTCAATCTTCAGGGTTTACAAAACTGAGAGAATCAGAATGGGTAAAAAAGCAGTAATCAATGTGAAAAAAAAACTGCTTACAATAAAGTTGGTGAAACTTACAAGCTACTTTCTCCTGATCCTTCTAGTTGATTCTTTTGTTACAAGCCATTTTCTCCCTGATGATTTACCAATTTTTTTAGTATATCACAATTTTGTGTAGCTAGAGATGAAACTTACTTTTAAAGTTTCATATAAGCCTCACTTCATATTTATTTTCTGAGTTCTTTTTTGCCCTCTGTAATAGGCTTACTATATTCCCTTTTGGTGCATAATAACAGATTACTAATTATTTCTCTTTTAACTTCATCATAAATCCTTGTAGAGGCCACTGCGTGGATATGCTCAAGGTGTACAGCAGTTTTATTGAAGCTCAAGAGAGGCGCAGGTTTGTGGCCCGATATTCAGGAAAATCGCCTGCTTTCACATTTCACCAATGACTATATTCTCGAAAAGCACAGGCACTTCCTTTCCGTGCAACAAACTCAGAATATGTGATTGAAAATAAAGTGCTTAGGTTAATTTAAGCCTAGGAATTTTCCTTGAGTGGTAATACTACTGGGTGTCAGTCTGGCAATTCTGGATAAAGTTCCTTCTGCTTCTGTTTCCATTTGGAGATCAATACTTAAAGAAAGAGTAATTGCCAGATATTGCCCGTTTGGTTGGATGACAAAGACAAATTGCAAGCTTGGATGAATCTAATGGGTAGAATTTAGTGCCTCTTGCTAGTAGCTTGGAGGGATGTTGAATTAGTACTTTTCATTTTCTAAAGCTTATTCTTTGTAATGATGATAGATTGCTGCCTCATATGGTTAACCATGTCTGTACACCAGGAACTGCTTTTCATTTAGATTGTCTGTATAAGCAATTCTTTTCTGAACTAATATTTGGAAACTTAGTAGATATCTATTTGTGTTTCCCGAAATATGGTTACCTATGAAGTGTGTACTCTTGTGAATTATGCTGTTGAGTTATGTGTTAGCGATGTTGCCAAGCTTAACTTTGCCTCTGCATGCATTGAAAATTAGCACTTTGTTATGAATGTTTCTCATATTTTGGTAGTTTGACTTCGATTTTTGATATAATCTAGTGATACAAATACTCGCTTATGATTGGGGACTCTTGATTGAGTAGCTAGAAATCAACTTTATGCATGGTGTTGTGTCCTCGTTTAGAATGTATTGTTCTTGTGACAAATCATGATTACTCCAGACAGTTTAAGATATTGAAATATTGAAACAGGGATATAATGGGTGAACTTTCTGCTTTTGCACGCCATGCCTTTGCATACTGACGTGGCATTTTAGTGGGGCAGAAAGTTTCATCTCTTTGAAGGACTTTTGTTTGGTTTGCCTTGAGGTCCCATCTTTGTCATCACCAGACCACTGAAGTGCCTTATTCTTTTAAGGATTAAGATCACACTTTGATTCTTTCACCATATGAGGCACTTTTTCCTCTTCGTTTTGATGTGTGAAGCTTTTTAATTCTTTCTATCTGTTACTCTTGAGTGACTTCACCTTCTGGTTCTCTGATTACTAGGATTGAGCGACTGGAAATATTTGATGAATTTGAAGAATGGCATATGATGCAGGCAAGTCAGTTTCTCATTCTTATTTTGGGAAAAAGGGTCTATTTGGAAATTATCCTAAATTGTGAGCACTTAAGTATAGTTTGTAGGCATTGCCCAAATTATGGTCAACTAGCAACTAATATTTTAAAAAGGGCTAAGAAAGTCATGAACTTGTTATTTTG